>NC_134323.1:8121125-8413635 GCF_964195595.1 Calonectris borealis
AAGTGTTGATTATTGCGATGTGTTGTCTACACACAGCACCTAGTTTGGAGTATGTTAAAAACTCAAGGAATTCCCCACCTACTGTAGCTTTCAGCACCTTAAATTTGCATTTCATCAAATATTCACCACTTTCAGTCATAAAGTACTCTCTAATTTCATCTGGGTATTGGTAGAATGCCACCTGCCGAGTCACTCATTTTCCCATTCATCAGACTCCCAGATTCCCATTTGCATTTTCATCTGTGCCCTCTCCATTGTCTTCTCTGATCATTTCTGGATTTGGTAATATGCTTAAATTATATATTATCTTGTAAGTTATCTGTAGTCTGAATCTAACCTCTTATCAGTGCCTGAGAGAGTCTACATGGGAACAACAGATATGAACCAATTTAAGTATTTGCTTTAATGTTTTGAAACAGTCAAATTCTTCTTTAAGCATTACTAAAGGCTGATGAAAATTCATCACTGATGCCTGAAAATGAACTGCACAGTCATTTATTTGTGATCATACTGGAAACACCACAGCACCCGGAGACTGTGCAACTAAATATATACAGTAAAGCAAACAGACAATGAGGAGACTGCAATTAAAGGAGGTTAATATTATATTGGCTCTTGCTAATTTATTGCTCACTACAGCAACAAATACAAGACTCACGTGCCTCTGCTCTCTGCTGTTGAAACAGGCAAGCCTCAAGTCTCAGTACATACAGGAATAGTTTGTGACTCACTTAGAAAAGTGCATGTGAATGAATTAATCTAGTGGGTGTTTTGCTCCTATAGAGTCAAAGTACCATATTCTTCCCTTGAATGTTTCAACCAGACCCCCATTTAGACCAATGGCATTTTATGTGGTTCCTACTTAGATCAATAACACCACATAAACATAACTGAAGGAATCAATTTCTTGGCACTGCTACACATATTTCACAGAGTTAATGAAATATAACATAAAGCAAGCTACATTCTGAAACAAAGAGGGAATAATTTGGAGCTCTTTCACTAAAAATTACAGAATTATCCTTGGCTGTACAACACAAAGCGCAGTCTTTTTCCTGATTTGACTCCTGGTCCTTGGGATCCTTTCTTTGTAGTCCACACCTGATTTATTCGTTAGTCATTGTTAATGGATAATTATTGTGCCCATCAGTATTTACAACCGCTACTTGTTTCTTTTGCAGTTACATCTCTCTGTAGTTTCATGTCAGACCACAGAATTTGTCACCTGTCACAGAATTAGACAGCAGTCGGAGAATTCATTATGCTTGACTTCACTTAGGATGAATTTGACCTGAAGAATTTCAAAGTACTGGTGAGGATTGTGAAGGTGTTAAGAAATGCAATACAGTAAACCTCTGACAGAGAAGATTAGCTTCTGTCTCAGTCTAAATGTAGTGGCTAAAATGTTGCTCTGGGTAACACTTGCACAGGCCTCAGTAGGGAATAAGGTTGTAATTAAAAGCAGCAAGTGACCCCTACAAGAAATAACAGTGAAAGCAAAAACATCTGTAGTTTTTCTTTGAATAAGTTGATTCTGGTAGGAGCACAAAATAAGGGAAAAACATTTAAAAAAAAATCCTGTAAATTCTTTTTTGTACAGAATTGGAGAAATTAATCTTTTTATTCTATTTTGAGAAGAAACAGGGCAGAATATATATCTGGAGGACTGAGAGTTTTAGCCACACAGTTTCTCTTAGGTAGAGATTTCTGGTGAAAAAATTGAAGATACTTTTGTACAAGTTTTTGCAGCTTGTCAGACCATTAGGAATATAAGGACTGCTATTTCATCCTTTAGGACAGTCTCAAATTGTTACACATCTGTTTGCCTTTGGGAAATACTGTCAGGGATTAGGTCAGGAAAGGTATCACTGAAGTAACTTCTAAGTTCTTCCCGAGTGACATGCAGTGTATCTTCATTTTCTGTAGTCTTCTCTGATAAACCCGGGATTCAACACAAACCAGTAAAACCTTGCAATGTCCTGGCTCACACTTGCTACTACCTGCCTTACATACAAGCCATGGCACCCCATGTCGCTGCCAAGGCTTTGACTATGATGCTTCCTCCTGGGGCCGTTCTGCACAGTCAGCAGAGGCAACTTTCCAGAGTAGTGGGAAGCTACAGCCCCACCACAGACAAGGCAGGAGTTCAAAAAGGCAACAGCCACAAGCTAGAGGAGTGAAGGTAGTTCTGTAGATCTGAGCGGAGACAAAATGGTAGGTCAGGCAAAGAAAGCAAGAAAGATACCTAATGAAAATACTGTGTAAAAAACGCATAACGTTATGGAAATTATAATGACTTTAAATCACATGGAAATGAAAACTAGCAATCTGATGAAATGTAAGCACTAAAAAAAAGAATTTTACAGTTTCTGTGTTTTGTTCCTTACTCACTCTAGTTAAGCCCTTTCCTTGCAAATTTAACATCCTTGCTAATGCTGACTCTAGAAAGTGCTGCATACTGTCAGCCGTTCTGTTAAGCTTCAATAAGAGGTCAGTAAATTAGAAAAGGTGAGGAAGCAGGGTAGGGAAACAAAATCTTCCCCCTGTTTTTTGTATTACAATCATTTCGCTTTAGCCTAGAAAGTCCTGACTTTCTTGTATGTGCTATATTTGGGGACAACACCCATAACCGTAAATAACTAAAGGATGAAAACAGATTTTGGAGAAAAATAATTTGGTAGAGTATTCAAGTAATACTAGATGATTCTTGAAAGACTGAATCATTTTCATAACTGCCAATGTGTTTCAGGGCTCAAACTAGATTTCCAATGGAAATTTTTAATGGATTTTAAAGACAGATGGATGAGGTCTGTGCTTACTGTTCAGGACACTTGAACACAGAGCAATCAAAAAGTAAGCAAAAGAGTTCAGCTATTGGAATCAGTGCTATCAACCAGCATCATGACATATTTACCCCAAAAGGTATACGAAAAGTAAAAAAAAAAAAAAAAAGCATTCTCTATAGTACAGCGGGATGACCAACCATAATTAACAAAGGGCTATATGTACTTAGCCCCATTTAATACTTAATAAATCTTATCTGCAAACATATTCTTCTGGTAGGTGTGCCCAAAAGATGCTTCTAGATGCAATTTTCTAAATTCTTTTCCTTAGGTGCCAGTTCTGAAAAGAATATGGTCTTTAATATTGAGTTTTTACTGTTGAGGTAGTGATGGTTACAGAGTGCCAGGAGAGCTTGGTCCCATCCCTCATCTCAATTTCCGAGACGATTTCTGTCTGGATATTGAGCATTATTGTTGGCTTAGATTCCTAAAGTAAAAGAGTTCTATTTAATAGCACCTGTATCCCAGGATTATGTGTACATTAACCACATTTAGAATAAAGAGACTTTCTATATTCCTGTTTTTTCTTCTGCTGGGAAACCGGTTTGGTAGGCCCCAAACATCTACTGCTTGGCAGAGGAAAGATGCTGTTATCAGTACTTAATGGTATGTTTGGAAGAAAAGTCAACAACAAAGCCATTACTGTTACGTCCGCACACTGAACTGACCACATTATGCAGCATTAAACAATTAAATAGCTATGATGAAACAATTAAAAAAACCACTACATCCACACTGATGCTGTTGTAAATGCAATGCCCTCTTTCAGAAGCAGCGGATATGGGTGCTAAGAAGAAGCTGCTAGCAAATGAGTGGGCAAAAGTAAAATGAAGACCTTTAAGTTTACCTGGATCTGTACCGGCACTAAAACTGTTAAGGTTACAATGTCTGCTGAAACTTTACTGAAAGCTTGTAAACTGATTAGAACACAGTTCTGTGTGGATACAGATATGTCTGTGGAAATTCTAGGAAATCATCTAGATCAAATTAAACCCAAGGTAGTCATCTGAATTAAACAATGTTTTTCCTTTACCAAAAGCCCAAGCATTTCCTATACAACGTAAAGATTAAGTCAGTTTGTTATAATCAAAGAAATCAGACAGTAATGATAGATAAGATCATACATGCACTGGTCCATAGGTTTCCAAGTACATGGGAAAAATGGTATTAGTAGTAGGGAACACACTTTCCAGATATCTGGAATATGGATTAATGGTGTCGATTAACTTGCACATACCAATGGCAAATAGAAAACTGTTTTTCAGCAGCTAGCTAAAGTTTAGAAAATTGATGACAAGGTGGTGGAGGACAAAGTGGACTTGAATCATCCCCAATACCAGATACTGACGTGTTCCTCGTAAGTCTTTTCTGCATCTTTCTCCTTGAGATATGCTATAAGCTAATTGTAGAATATGCTACCATTTGTCAACGGACAGCTACATTTTTAGAGCATAGGAAAATGGTTTTTCTTCCTCTCATCAATTGTTTTCTCCTATTGATTTTGTCTTTATTCAAGGAGAATGTATTCACAGGATCAAAGCAAATGATTAGTTTTGTAAAATCTCTCAGATTGCTGAATTAAAATCCAATTGGGAGGAGGAGTGAGAACGATTGTGTGTCAGCAAGTAATTCAGATTCCAATTCTACAAACATTTTCTCTGAAGAATGTTTTATCTACCTCATTTTTTTTCAGAGAAAAATGCTCCTTCAAAATTATGAATTTGGGAATCCTTTAAAACAGTCAGGGTAGGTCAAAGCATGGCTATGAGGAATGTCTAGCATGTCTCCTTTTTCACCTTCTACATAATTAAATTCACATGCAGTCTGAGAAAAAATAAGGTTAGGTCAAGCTTTTTCTGTCGATTTAACTGTTGCTAGGATTCTGCTACAGGTTTGTACACCTACCATTTTCAGGTTTTCTCTTCCCAAAAGAGCAAATTATATCAACCATTTTTTTCTAGCTGTACGAGTTTTAGAACTACAAAACCAACAGAGCTTACTGGATTCTTTTGCAGCAGGAACACTTCCCAGCATGATGGAAAGCTAGTGGCAAAAACAGCCAACCTGTTACTGTTTGATAGCTAGCAGAGTGATGAAAGCAGCACTTCCGGAACACAAAACTTTGTAAACAAGGATTGCTTGGTATCTCTCAATATTAAACTAGATCTGATTAATTCTAATACAGAAGGGAAAGACACGGGATCAAATATCTTGATTTTTAGATAAAAGCAGAACATGAAAAAAAAATTGTTTTCCTGGTTGATCAGAAAGGAGAAAAGCAATGAAGTAAATAGCTTGATTATGAAGCAAAGCTGTTTAATGAAATAACTAGCAAATACGAAATTTAATACCAATGCACATAAACACTACTGAAAACAGTGATTCAGAGAAGATTTTTCAGGACCATCAAAATGCGTAGTAATAGGAGAGGGAACCATCATTCTGAGGAGATTCCAGAGAGTCCCGTTACTGCATCAGGAATACAGCCTTGTACAAATATTTGACTGTGCACCCTGGGACAAATGTCACTTCTAGACATGCCTGTATGGAATTACATATGAAAAGGAAATACAAATGGCCTTTTGTTGAACTCATTTGGGGATAAACTCTGAGAGACCAAAGATGGAGTGATAGGTTTGTAAGACACCTTTTCCCTCCATATATTTGTGAACTATGGGACCCATCTATTTTATAAGTGGAAATTAGATTGTGTTCCTCAGTAATGAGAACTCTGTTCAGTGGAAAAACCAATGAATCTTTTTGTGAGGAAGCCCTGTGTCAGCCTGATCTTATGTCTCCCAAGTTCAATACAAATGACGAAGATACTGTGCCATGGATCAACCAGGAACAGATAGCACGGAGGTATGGTTCTGTGGCATGAGGGAAAGGGAAATCTTTTTACTGAATTACAGTTTGGAAGAAAAATCTGCAAGAATCTATAACCTCACTGCGTTCTATTTCCTGCCTGTCTTGTCTCTTATCATTTATACGCCCCTTTAAAGCAAGACTTACAGGCTCTGTGAGTAACACTTCTTATGGCCTGATGAAGTTGCTTTGTAAAGTGAGATAAAAAGGAGAGAATAGCAGACGTTACTGAAATGGCTAGGTAGGCAATTATTTCTGTTCATATGACTAATCTTGCACTTTAAGTCATCTTCAAAAAACACCATTTACCTAAATTATCTGAACCAATTAGCAACATGAATATATACTTAAGCTAATATAGCAGAAAGCTTGCCCCCGGGGAAAAAAAAATGTATTCTGCATATATTGGCCTAAGACATACCCAGTCTTTACATTTTGCAGCCATTCTCAAGGCAAAATCAAATCTTTAGTAGCCACCTCAACGAAACTAATAGTTTTCATTGTTACCCTTCCCTTGGGTCAGTCCCTGGGTTAGCACTGGATGCTGCAGCTTCAAAAGCGAAAGAGCAGACAGAATCATCTTTAACATTATCATCCTCTAGGTCTGTATTCATTAAGAAGTTCTATACCTTGCAAATCTCTGTTTTCACCCATCTGGGATAGTTAGAGGCAGAGAAATAATCTGATAAACTATAATTTTATTTTCTACTAGTACATAAAATTTTATGGGTAGCCTATAATAACACACCTAATAAAATCTACCATAATAAATGACAAGATCATACAACGTTATCACTGACCAAAGGCAAGAACCAGTAACTTGCCCTTCAGTTATTAGGTAAGTCTATTTATCAGCATGGTCATGCTGAGTACTTCAAGAATGCTTTATTCAGACACGCACTAAGAAATTTTTACTATTTTTTCACAATGACCCATTAATTTCACATAGCTATTTAATTCACTATCTAGAGCAAGTCATGAAGAAAGTAGTTTATCTGATCCCAAAGAAATTTTGTGCACACCTTGTACTTGCTATTCTATACAACCACCTACAAGAACACAGGAGACGAAAGAGGTAATCTAAGACAAAGACATATTTTCAGAAATGCACTTTATAGGGCTAAGAGAGCTGGACAAATAGAGAAGATGACAGTAGCTTCTTGTGTTCTACCACCTTTCTGGGAGTCCTGCTGCCTCTCAGGACTGTCTGGGACACCATGGGCTGTTCATGAGCTGTACAAAACTTGAAAATCCCAACCCTGCCTCTCTGGCTTTTTAGTTTTCTGAAGCATTTTGTCTGTCAACATTCCCATTCAAAAGCTGATCCCTTGACAAGTAGCCTAAACTAGATTTATTTTTTTTCCAGGAGTAAAGCTCATTCAACTCAGCACTGTAGATTTTGTTATTAAAATTACAAAAACCAATATGATCCTTGAAATACTGAGTTCTATATTGAGGGTAAGTTACAGTGATGTCATTTCCTGTCTTGGAATTAATTTACTCTTATTTCTAACATTAGCATTTGTATTTATACATGTTTTCTTTTTGTAGAATCTTTTGCAGGAAAAGTACAGAAGTTCTTTTTTAAGTCAAGATCTATATTAAGATCTTTTAATCATGGTTTTTGGTGCTTTCAATATAAACATTTTTAAGATACTTATTCATGGTCTGATTTCCCATCCCCATATTTAACTGGAAGAATCACAATTGCTGCATTAACCCAGAATCATGTGAGCAGGCTCATAAAAATGGATGGCATGATCATATCCGGAATTTACACAGGACCCTATTCAATAAAGCATATTCTGCCCTTACTGTAGTATCATCCTCCAGAGCTTTAAAGTCTTTCAAGTGGAATAAAGATGTTGCTATAATGACAGTGAATGTAATGAGATTAAATGTAGTTGGGAGTCAAGGTAAATGGCCTTACATCAGAAAGAATGTAGTAACACAGATTCTTATAATGAAGACAAAGGATATTACCAGCACATTTTTGCTACATTTCTTTGGCAAAGTAAGGCCACAGCAGGACATGCCAAGTAATATGGATTCTGTGTTCCTTTCAGTATTTTACATTTAATAAAACCTGCATGCTTTTAGACATAAAGGAATAACTAAAAAGAAGTATCTTCAATAAGCATCGAGATCTGTATTAGCAACGTATAACTTCCCTAAAAACCTGACAATCTGTTTTTTTAGGAATTAAAAGAATTTAATGTAAGGAATTACATTAGAATTGGGACCATTTTTTTTTTGTGGAATCAAAATAATCACAGTGGAGACTTCAAGGCCCAACCTGAGGTCTGTCCAACAAAAGACACGCATACAGGTTTTCCCTAAGCTTGCGCATTATTATGCAGACCTTTATTCCAACAGTAAAACCCAACTGATTCTAAAATTTGCTTTGATTCTGTTACTTTTAACATTTCTGAAGGAATTTATTAATAATTTTGCCCTATTTAACTTGAGATTCTACCTTTCAATACATGAAATAAAAAGAGACGCTCAGGAGTCTTATTTATCACATAGGTCAGCAAGGCCACAGACTGTTATCATGTAACCAGGGACCTTTGAAATAATATTACCCTAGTCTTGATATTAGCTTTAATGTTAGCAGTGTCTATCTTAAAGTGCTAACCTACACTGGAAAATAAGCAGTAAAATATGATAATTTGGGTAATAGAGAGTTCTGATAGATAAGATTATTTCTAGCTATAACAAGTCAAATACCAATGATTTGTCACAGCAGTATTGTTCTATTTCTACAGAAAACATAACTTAGTAGACATAACTTTCATGAAAATTATTGAGTAGTTGTTTTGCTCTGATTATTTATTTCAGCTATTAAAATCAATAGTTGCTGAAGATGAGCTTTTTCAAAAGTAGTAAATTGATTTAAATGAGAATTTGGCATCAAAATACCCCAATTAGCTTTAAAAACATAAACCCTAAAATCTGAAATTATTTCTTAAAGGCCCACATTTCTCAAAGCTTCAGATGCAATACATTCCCTAGAATGGTTGTACATGAAAATTAGTTTTCTTTGCATGTGAATAGCTAGTTAGCTCTGTAGGTTTTTATATGTGCAATGAACAGGCAATTCACACAGTAAAATCCCTAGGGATTGTAGGTGGATTACTGCATACCTTAATCAATTTTGCGATTTATGTGCCTAAATATCCTTGCCCATCTACCTGATTAAAAAGCAAGTTTTTGGGTAGACTTCTCTTACTCAGCTGCAATAAAAATGGAAGCAGCAATATCAACATAAGCAAAGTGCACAGTGGAACATGTGCACTGCATGATAGGCACTTATTTACTAACTGCTTTTTAAATTAGCAACATGCTAATGTTTATGATTTTTGCAAAAGACCTTAATTACTACATAAAATCATTTGATAGTGAAAGGAAAGCAATAAAACAGAGTTTAGCCTTAACAGAGTATAGTCTCATAATGCTGCTGCAAGTATGGAGGAGCATGAAATGAAAACCTTCCCATTCAGGTAATGTACAGTGTAATATCACCAGCACCAGTTAAACAAACTGCTTTAAAATCCTGCCTTAACTTATGCTGATGTCATCTTTGATTAGCAAAGAAAAGAAACCAACTCAAACCCCTCCACATTTCTTCCTTTTTTATTTCACCTTCTGTTTTTCTTCTCTGGCAACACTACCACACCACTTGTGTCAGTCTTCTGCAAGACAGCTGGAAGATTTACTATTTTTTGAGATGCTGTAAGATACTACATGAATTTGTTCTGTATATCCAGATGTAGTGTCCATAGGTTGTTATGGTCTACACTGGTAACAGAATGAAGGGCAATTCATGTCAGCATATCACCCAGTAAATCCTTCCTCTGTATCTCAGCAGAGGTTGTAATTCACACAGCTTTATTTGACCCTGCTATTGAATTTTTGCTAATCTTAACAAAAAGCAAGTCTATTCTGTCTTCTCAGAATTGACATCGCTTTCTTAAGGTTAATCAACTATCATCCTGTTTACTTTTCAGTAAAGCTGCCTTCTTACAGATTTTGTGGTATCAGACAAAACATGCTTTGTTGCATTGGTTTTCTTATCTATGAAATAAGTAAGACTTGTGATGGTAACTTGTCAGGGCTAGTGTAACCAAAATCAAGGTATTTTGAGAGGAAAAGTGTAATACCAATGTTGAAGCTCACGAACGTATCAGCGCCTTATATGCAGATGAGTAAGAGGCTCCAAACAATGCCCTGTTCAAATAATTTATCCAAGTATCTTACAAATACTGCCAACACATGCCAAAGTCAGCAAAAACAAGTGAGTTCAACTTGTATAGCAGCAGCAGCACTGGAGTCCTGAAGTCCCTGTGTACAAAGCATTTTATATAAAATCAGCTGGCAAAGTCCAAGTTCTCTATGTTACATGTCTCTTCGTTAAAACTTGCCTTGCTCCTGCAGAGACCCTCCTCTTCTGAAATTGTATTGTGATCAAACCAAATCTGAAGAAATGCGATTACAAAAGCCTGATCTACTTCCAGTCCATGTTCAAGTGACATGTGAAGTACTACAACGTCACGGAGCCTGAAGAGGATTTTTGCAGCAGTGTTTATATATCAGCTTATGTGAAGAACAAAGATTTTATCATCTTCTGTAGAGAGCCCTTACTGTTTGCAGTCTTTCATAATAACCCTTATAGTTTGAAGCTGTAAATTAGTGTAGGTAAGTGTTAATAAAGAAGGAACAGCACAATTTAGGAATTCAAAGAGAGTCATACAGGAAGCTCTGTACTAAATATTCAGGTAACAAGAGCAAGGGAGGGAAATGCTGCATTTCTTTACACACTCCAGCTGAATAAAACAGAGTACAGCTGTAGCAATAAAATGTTTCTTAAGAAGTGAGGGTCTAAGGGACACACCTCTTACTTGTTGGAAAAATCAAATTTTGTAGGAGCTCTTTAGAGGCGAGAACAACACTTAAGCTCAGAACTAAGTGCAAGATTTCCTCTACAACTTGCCTTTCTCTCAGTATGGCTCTTGTCACTCCGTTCAGAAAACTCTTCAGAAATTTAATTAAGCAACATAAACGCTGGGAAGGTCAGAAGAGGGGCAGGTGCTGGAGTATTGTTATTTTTGATTTTTGGTTGTTTCTCAGATACCATGGCAATAGTGATCAAATAAAAGTGAAGATTAGATTAGACAGAATGAGAGGTTGGAAGTGACTTTATTTGTGTCACTAGTGTTTGCTTCTAAGAAAATTTCAGCAAATAGAGCCTCTGTTCCAACTGATTAAATGCTTTAAAATTCTGGCATGTTTTGCTATTTTGTATGTAGAAAAAAGCAGCAATATTTTATTCCATAAAAATTAAGATTCTGAGAGTTAATTTGAGCATTATTGGGAAACCAGCATGTAGAACAAGAATTGCCAGTAGTCATCAGTTGTGTTTTACAATGACTTTGCGGGGGGGGGGGGAAAGGAGAGAAAGAGAGAGGGATATTCAGTACCTCCTGTGTTGCTTGCTGCGAGTTTAGAAAGAAGTGACTCATTTGTGTATTTTCTTTCTTTTGAACCTGGTGAGTGTTTGTTCCCTTCTCTGTTCTCACTATCATCGCTACTATCTCCACTTTACTGGAAGATGTACTTTTACAAACCCATAATTTTACCCTCTTTTTTTTTTTTTTGTGGTGGTAATTATCAGAAAATAAGCAAGAAAAGTGCTAAATAGTCCCTCTTCTTTCACGTACAAAAGAGAATGCCTCCTACAGGAAGATCCCAGATTGACTCTGGCAGGGCTTCGGTAAGAAAATCTCAAGGAAGAGACAAGCAAGTTTGGAAGCCACCTGCTGAGTAAAAGATTGGGATAATTTTTAAGAATTCAATAATTTTCAGAAATACATGTTCAAGTTTGCTTACATACTTGAATTGCTTTCTCCTTACCTTTACATAAACCCAAATTATGAACAGAAGGAGAGAAACTGGCCACATAAACACCTATGGAAAAGAGTAACTAATATGGTGTGGTCGTGTTCCTTCTGGCAGGAAGGCAAGTGTTTAGTAAGATACAACTACAAAACACCAGTCTAAGACTTATGAAGACTGGTTCTCTCCAGCATGCTCTGTACATCAAAGCAGATGAGACCCACAAAGTGTTCTGCAGTACAAAATACTCTCAGGAAATACTTCAGTAGGGGTCAAACAAATCTTCATAATACTCATGAAAATGAAATAGGGATTTGTAGATCTCACTCCGAACGTTTAAATTCCTTCAGCTCTGTTGGATTCCACCTCGGGAACAATTTGACTTTGACTTTCCTATGGGCAAGTAAGTCACTGACATGCTCTTGCAATCATTTGCAAGAATCATTTTAGACTCACTTATAACTGTATGCCTGATGGGAGCATTTGGGTTTATGATCAGAAGTATTTACTCCAAATAAATGGCAAGAACCACACAAGCAAAAGTCTTACATGCTTTGAAGAGCTTGCACTGTAGCTTAAAGTTTGTTGCAGCAATACTACAAAATGAAATGACAAATCCTAATGTAACCAACATAACCTCTGTGTGCAGATATATCTGAATTAGTCCATTAAAGATGCAAAGACTCTGGATGGTCCCATAACTTTCTGGTAAGACCCTAGGAGTCTTGTAGCGGCCTCTCATGGTGGTGGTATTTTATTCTACTCCCAAATGACTGATTTTTGAGATTATTTTAATTTTGTTAGGTATTTGTAGAGACAAAAAAAAAAGTTAACATTTAAAAAACACTGCAGCATAGTCCATTACAATGATTTACCTGTTTTAAAGCAAGAGACAAACTTTTATTCTCTGTTTTTCTCCCTTTGATTGGAAAGGGAACAATGATATTAAGCCAACTGTAACCTTCTGAATAACATCAGGTTCATCTTAGTGAACTCTTAAAACAGACATTATCACAGAGATTCATTTATGGAAAAGTAAATGTTAGATGTAATTAATCCGGTAGCTACCTGTTCCTTGAGTATTCAATCTCATACTGTGTGCTAGAAGGACCAACTGGTAAAATGACTTGTGGCAATGTATATTTAAGGGTTTTTTGGTTACCTCCATTTGATGTCAGAAGATCAGGACTGCTGCTCTTAAAGTAACAATTTTGCCTCCAACTTCAGGTATTCATTTAGAAATATTTCAAAGCTGTCTTACAAAGTTTTCAGCTTAATTTTCCACAGATTCTGAAATTATTTCTGATTAGCTGTAGGAAAGAATCAACACTTTCGAAATCTCATTTCAAATGAGATTTTCTGAGTACAATTAAAATTTAGGAAATACCAGGTCAATAAAAGAAAGCTTTGACTAAAATATATTATATTCATGCTCTATGCAAGTTTGTGTATCTGACCTTTTCTCTCATTCTAGAAACTTCTACTGAATTAGAATGAAATTCTGGCAGCATGGAAATCACACTGAGTTTTGCTATGCATTTTAGTGATGCCATATTTCACTCAGCCTTTTTATAGCTTAGCTCTCATAACAACCATTTATATGCTTTCCTCCAGAAGGTATCTTTGTGTGTTGTGGGCTCTGTATCTGCCCTGCTGTCTCAGCAGCGCTCCTTGGATATGAGAATACAAGTCTGCTGGTCCTCAAGCCAACTAGGGTCTGTTAAGCCATCTGAAGATGACAGAATAATATTCAGCCCCACACTTACCAATCTCTGTGCTACTTTGGAATTACAAAATGAAGCATCAACAATTTCCCAGCCAATTGGAGAAATTTCATATTATTTGATTAAAAAATGAAAAATCCTCCCACAAAAAACAGAAGGAGATAATGTCCACAAACCCATCATCATGACCAATTAGTTTAAGTTAGTACAACATTGCCAATTATTCCATGTTTTGTATAGAAAATATGTTATGTTCGAATAATGATTTTTCCATAATTGCATTATGTTGAATTTGTTTCCTTAGATATCTCCTTGCCAGTCCCACATTAATTATTCAAGCAAGGTCAAATAAAAAGAGAAAATGGGACACGGGCTGAATTGCAAAATGGGAATTCTAGTTTTTCATCATCTGCAGTTCTTTACAGTTCTGCCTCTGTTGTGTGATTTGTAGACACACAGTCATTATTGTTCCAGGAGCCATGTGCTCCAAACGGAACAGAAGGGAACACCGAATGTTTAGAAGTGAGATGCTGAGTTACTGTATTTTGAATGCGTTTCTTAGAGAATAACTACACATATACATAGAAAACACAGGAAAACGATTTTCCACAGTGAATAAACATCTGCAAGATTGCATAATTCTGCATGAGTTTTGTTACATGAACAATGAACTAGAGAAATAATACTTTGAAATCTATGAAACATTTTAAAATAGAAAACTTAATTTCTATTTGCATTAAGATTCCTTTCATAAAGCAGGACACAAGCAAGCTATTCTCCACAACTAGCAGGTCTATAGTCTGTCAACAGTACATTCATTTCTCACCTGAATCTTTTCTGCAAATTCCCCAAATGAGCTAGGATAAAGGTGGAGTTCCTGAACAACATGAGTTGAGAGCCTCCCCTTGAGCAATACACAGGCATCCCCTTTCTTTGGCACATAAGGGCCAGCACTGTGGCAAACACAGTCTACTAACAGGAAAATGGTCAAACAAGCTAATGGAAGGACAGAAAACTGTATGGTGGAGAGTTAAGGTACTGTTCAAAAAGAGTAAGATTATACTGGTTACACTATTTCCCTCAATAACTAAGGTGGATATTTAACATGGAGCATTCAAAGATTAAAGTCATGTTGGACATATACATTTAGTATGCATGTGCATATGACTAAATTTATCCTTATGTGGATATTACGTGGTTGTGTGGTGAAATAATTACACAGTATCATTTATGGATTACAACAAGTATTAGAACTTAGCCTCATTTTATGTTTGATGTATAATTTGAACATATTTAGCACGTTATACGATCTACTTCAAATGGAAGCTGCACAGAGCTTTAAACTCTTCAGTATATTTTCAATTGAAAATGTAGTAACAATACACCAAAATTTATTCCTTTAGGTGACAAAGGAAACAGAACTATGTAATAGTAAAACATTCCTTTTTCAGGAGTTGATGCCTACTAGCTCACACAAACAGTGGAATCTTTTGATTCAGTAAATACATTTTCCCTTTTCTGGGCTTCAGGGTAGTGCAAGGCTGTGCATTTATCATTGCCATGGTTTCAGGTGTGTGTTTGTATATTCATGTAGGTACAGTATTTCAGACCTGCAGCAGACAGTTATATTTAAAGATTTTTCTATTACCTGTTCTGGAGTAAAAAGCAAAGAACATTGCTATTTATTTCACATTCTTTGTGACAGCAAATAAACAAATTTAAGAGACTTTACTGTAAATCCAGTAAATGTATAATCTCTTAAGTGTACAAAAATTACACTCGTTATGTCACTAATATCTTATATGTCATTAATCAAACAATGGGCTATGATTAATTATTAGAAAAATTGACGCCTATGTCTCTCATGTCTTGAGTTGTTGAGGTACCTAATCTTAATTATTGGTTAGTAAAATACTACTGATTTCTTGACCACGTATAACTCCAAGGTCAAAAGACAGGGAACAGAGAATTCTATTCCTCGACAGTCAAATCCAGTAAATATTGTTTTCATATGTTAATGCAGACTACCAATTATCCTACCTACTGAATTGTTTGTATTTTTTCCCCCACACTGAATCAATAAACAATATTACAGTACCGTATACAGCACAAGAATTATGCTGAATACATCTGGAAGGAAATGGATAACCCTCATCTTTCCAGTGCTAGACTTCAGTTTAGGAATACAACTAAACTTCAGGCAAAATGAAAGGGCTTGTTGCTCTAAGAGGCTGTTTCTCAAGAAACAGAAATCTTGTGGAAGGATCCTGCTTTTCTGTAGTCCCCATCCTTGTACAGGATGTGTCTGTGAGATCGGCAGCATGCACAGCTGATTTGACAGGGGAGCCTGAGGAGTCTCCACCCGATCAGCAGCGGTGCAGGTTTGCCAATGCAGTCCCAATATAGGCAGCAGTTGTGCTGCACTGGTTCACTGTGCCAGGCTCACTGATTCCACAATACCTACCCCACTTCCAAGCAAGTACTAGAACAGTGGGCAGATGGGTGTGGGTGGAGGGTGAAAGGTGCAAATGCTGAAGAGTTGTAATTAGACAACTATTTCAAATTGCTACCTTTACCAAAATCTTGCACATTGTCTTGGTTTATTCAATTTATTTTATAGAAATAGGAATGTCCCAAATTCCTTTTGATTGTTTTTTCTCTTTGCCTGAAAGAAAAGGTAGCCCCAGTTTCATGTTCTCGGGCACTACTGTGACCCTCCAAGTATGGATGAGATGGGGAGGGGAAGCTACCCATGAAGATGGCTAGGGTGAGCTCATTTCAAATTCCAGGAGTCGGGAGTAGAAACGCTACTATGGGTGGCGGTGGGCACCTAACAGAAGGTTAAACCATATATATATATATATACACACACACACATATTATATATATAATTTTCTGTACAGAATAGCCATCTGAGAATGCCATGCACAGGACGTGATACACTTAGCAAGGGCCTGGAAGAGAAATGACTGCTATTCTTTTGTACTTGCAATGCTCTCAAACCTCTGTTTTCTGCCAAAGCACCTAGGTTTACAGTGACATTGAATTTTACTTTTAAAAATAAAATAAACAAGTAGATAAATGGCAAAAAAGTAGAACTCTAATTTTAGCTGGGAAGTGACAAGATTTCCAGAGTGTGTGAAAGATGTGCATGCTTATTTTACGAGCCATTTTCTTGCAGTCACTACAAAATACAAAAACATTCCTTCAATATTTCTTTTTTCAAACTAAGCAAAAGAACTATTCTGCTCCAAGGAGTATTTCAGTATCAAGTTTCATTACTATGTTTGCTGCAACCTTAGAACATGGTAATCTTTTTCTAATTCACCTGAAGTTATAAGAAGAACTTCTCTTTTTAGTTAATTACAGAAAGTACCTACAGACAGGGAAAAAAATCCCAAATTGTGAACATTTGGACAGTTATAAATATATTATCACACCTATGCAGCTCTAAGATACAGCAGGTAAACTAGCTACTATTATGAAGTGCTACTATAATACATAATAGTTCTATAATAAAAATTTCTTGTTGCACACACTATATAAAGTGAAGAAAAGGTTTCAAGTTTGATGAAGAGAAGAGAAAACATCAGTGTTCTAGGCTGGTGAGAGAAAGAAGTTTCATTAATTTTGGTTGCTCTCATCTACGTTGGCAAAAAAGCAGATAAATAGTGAAGTATGGAAAAAAAGCACATAAAATGTCCTTCATTTTGTTCCCCTCTCACATTTCCCACGTTTTGTCTGGGAATAGTAAGAGAATGATAACCATACAACTTAAACCCTTAATGATGTTTCCGCCAGGAAGCAGAAATATATAGCAGTATACATAGAGATTATAGTGTACGTACATGCTAGAGAGGTAATCTGTTTTTTAAGAGGAAAAACACCCACCATCTGTATAACAATAAGTGCTCAGCTATTCTCTATGACAAAGAATAACTGCTCCAGATCTACATCTTAGTGTACACTAATTGACACTTAGGGTCTAAACAGCTATAGATTAACTTGGCAAACAATGTTTCAGAATTTATAGCAAATGACCAAAATATCTACCCCAGCTAACAAGCATGCTTGTGTTCCTAAATGCAGGTAGCACATCCCTTCTTTAGCAACAAATATGATGCGCTGTCAGGAAGTAGACTTTTCCTCAACCTGACTTAGTATTGACATTTCAGGTTGCTGGCATTTTAAAAGTCTTTAAAATTCTTTTTCTTGGAGCAACCCAAGAGCACAAATGTTTTTTTAAATAAGTTATACCTTTACAAGCATTTTCTCCATTACGCTGTAGAAGTTTTCCCCTTAAATATTGCTACCAGAAGGAAAAAAGAAACCCCTCTATAGCTTTGACAACAAAGTATCTTAATGCCTTTTCTCCTTGTTATTGTGTCACTGATCAATAGAACTAAATGCCATACATCCATCAAACTACAAGGTTTGATTGCAAAAGCTGTCTTAGCTCATGGAGCTTCTTCTTGTGTCTTACACTCTAGGAATGTCACAGTGGAGGAAATCCTAACCCTATGTACGTCAACCTTTGTCAGACGAACAGAGATCCTGAATGAGGGTTGTTTTGGCATTCTTTTGTCTATCATGCACGACTGGAGCAACAGTTCACTTCAAGGCCATCACCTTGAGTGCCATCACATAGCACATACAGGACAACCAGGTGATCAGGCCCAGTCAGCATGAGTTTATGAAAGGCAGGTCCTGCTTGACTAACCTGATCTCCTTCTATGACAAGGTGACCCGCTTAGTGGATGAGGGAAAGACTGTGGATGTTGTCTATCTAGACTTCAGTGAAGTCTTTGACACCCTTTCCCACAGCACTCTCCTGGAGAAACTGACTGCTCATGGCTTAGATAGGTGTACTCTTCACTGGGTAAAAAACTGGCTGGATGGCAGGGCCCAGAGAGTTGTGGTCAACGGAGTTAAATCCAGTTGGCAGCCAGTCACAAGTGATGTTCCCCATGGCTCAGTTTTGGGGCCAGTTCTGTTTAATATCCTTATCAACGATCTGGACGAGGGGATCGAGTGCACCCTCAGTAAGTTTGCAGATGACACCAAGTTGGGCGGGAGTGTTGATCTGCTGGAGGATAGGAAGGCTCTACAGAGGGACCTGGACAGGCTGGATCGATGGGCCAAGGCCAACTGCATGAGGTTCAACAAGGCCAAGTGCCAGGTCTTGCACTTGGGTCACAACAACCCCATGCAATGCTACAGGCTTGGGGAAGAGTGGCTGGAAAACTGCCTGGCCAATGGAAAAGGACCTGGGAGTGTTGGTCGACAGCCGGCTGAACTTGAGCCAGCAGTGTGCCCAGGTGGACAAGAAGGCCAATGGCATCCTGGCCTGTATCAGAAATAGTGTGGCCAGCAGGACTAGGGAAGTGATTGTCCCCCTGTACTCGGCACTGGTGAGGCCGCACCTCGAACACTGTGTTCAGTTTTGGGCCCCTCACTACAAGAAGGACATTGAGGTGCTGGAGCGTGTCCAGAGAAGGGCAACGAAGCTGGTGAGGGGCCTGGAGCACAAGTCTGATGAGGAGCGGCTGAGGGAACTGGGGTTGTTTAGCCTGGAGAAGAGAAGGCTCAGGTGAGACCTTATCGCTCTCTGCAACTACCTGAAAGGAGGTTGTAGCGAGGTGGGTGTCGATCTCTTCTCTCAAGTAACAAGCAATAGGACAAAAGGAAATGGCCTCAAGTTGCTCCAGGGGAGGTTTAGATTGGCTATGAGGAAAAATTTCTTCACCGAAAGGGTTGTCAAGCATTGGAACAGGCTGCCCAGGGAAGTGGTTGTGTCACCACCCCTGGAGGTATTTAAGAGACATGTAGATGTGGCGCTTAGGGACATGGTTTAGTGGTGGACTTGGCAGTGTGAGGCTATTGGTTGGACTTGATGATCTTAAAGGTCTTTTCCAACCTAAGCGATTCTATGATTCTATAAGGCAAAGAGAAGAAATAAAGACTCCTTGTCTCCTTGAACCTCTTTTTCTATTAATTATTAAATCAGCTATTGACTTTACTATCCTGATCAGCAGCCTCATTTAACTGCAGTCTCCTAATGCTGATTGATACTCATTGATACTATTATATTTGATACTCATTTATCCTATTATATTCTACAAATAAGTCTCCCTTATGGTTCCAGATCGTTGGAGAAGCAGAGGGGAAAAAAAAGCAGGGGGCAAAATGACACACATTTGTTTATCTCAAAGCTTATTTACAGAGAGGTTAAAAAATTTAACTGTGTAAAGCCAAAGAACTGCAAGATGCAAGAGTGCTTCCCCATTGATTTGTCTGTTTATCAAATGGGAGAATGTCTCAGAGCTTCTGAAGACTCGCCATTTTCTCACACTCAGCCTGAGGACATAGACAAAAATAACACAGAGGGAAATACAAGTGTAAATTGAGAGGATTCTTACAGGTTGTCCTCTTCTACTTCATATTATTGTTCAAGTTGTCACTAGAGCCCAAATCAAAGAAGATTTAATTTTTAAGGGCATTGAATATGCTTGCAAATGCCTCATTTTATTGTGATAAAGTTAATCACGTGTAAGCGTACACAAAGCCACAGTCTAGTTGATACTATATACTATCTACTCTGATAGAGTTCTCCTTAGGAAAGTCACTTAACCTCTCTCTCTCCTCACTGGCAAAATAAGCAAAACAATGTGAATTCATGTCATTCTTAAGAGACAGAAAAAAAGTCGTTTTATTTATCAAAGTCTGCCATTTTGATTCATATTCTTCTCAGTAACATTGCCTATCATAAATAATTTAAACGCTCATATATATTCCAGACAAGGATATAAACTGCAGCAGTAGGACAGAGAAGATGAACATGTTAAGTCATATTCTAAGCTATTTTTAAAGATCTAAGTGAGACTGCTATCAAAGGTAGCAAATTTTACATGGTTTAAGCAGAAGAATTAGGGCAAAGCAAATTGAGAGCAGCATATTACAGCTGTTTCAGCTGGCAAGAAAACATTTTGCTACTTTCGGAACATGCTTTATGTGATGGAAAAATCCTGTCAAGTGTCCCAAGGGGGCTTACAGTTTTGCTTCAAACTGTTGCCAATGAATAAATAAGGTCAAATGTCCTTTAGCATTTGTGCTGCCGGTGCTGAATTGGCAGCAAACAGGACATTTCTCCCACTACTGGTTATAGGAAGACACAAGTTCAGTCACACGATTTACAACGAATTAGAAGAATTCTTCCAAATCTGAAAATATCTATAACAAAACCTGAATAGTTTGGAGAAGTCACTCATCAGGCCATGTATGTCTGCAGTTAAAAGCCTTAATCACCTTCAGTAAGAGATTTTGATTCCTAGACAAAATGAAGAGCTCCTTAGAATAGCTTGTCCTCATACCTACCAGGTGAGCTATAATACATGATAAGTATCCTTTCATGCTATTTTTCAGGCTTGATTGTTAAACAGCAAAGCTCCTTTTATCATAAATGGTGGATATGTGGACAAAGCTCAGCAGGTTGGCATCTATTAAATTTTGCATTTCATGTATTTCTGTGACACCATATAGTGGTAAGGATAGTATACAAAGCAGACTTGAGCACCAGGCATCATCTTACACTTGTGCTGGGCTAGATATCTACTTTATACTACACTTCCTTCACTATAGCATTCTGTAACTGCTTTACTGTTCTGCAGCATGTGTATGATTTGCATGTGTTTCATAGCATCTTCATTTAAACTATTGACTGATAAGAACATTGAATCGGAATTTAAGAGATTCTCTTATTAATTTGCTTGAAATTAATATTTTATGTAAATGACTCAGAAAAAGGAATATTCTCCAAAATGATATTATACTCTTTGAAAAAGAATTATAATCAATTTTCTTTCAAGAATATTAGTTATTGCAAAGTTGTCTTCTTTGAAGATAGAGGAACTATTTATCTCTGTTGCTTTCTTGTAGAGATGAATTAATTTAGTTGTTTAGAAAAAGCTTTTCACATGTACGGGGAGTGTACTCAATTCTTTGTTGTTTTTCCATTTTGTTAATACAAAATAAGCTATTTTTTCCTGCATCCTGATATCTAATTGTATTTCCAGAACCAACTTATTTGAAAGCAATGAAATCAGTAACACAATTCTCTTCAATGGGATGAATGTACAAGGCTTTTTCCAACATAGATTAATCTTTTTGATAGTCTCAATGTCCTTTAACTCAGTAAGAGATAATGGTAGTTGCATTTTCTTATTAAATTAGTCCTTGAGCTAATATTTTGTCAGTTTTGAATATTTCAAATGTAAAAAGGGATAGGATTTTTTTGTTTATGCAAGAGTAAAATATCCTTATTTGTAGAAGAAACATCTTAATTAACATAAATACAGTTTTCACCAAAGGTTCTGAAATACTCAAAGGCAAGTAAGCATTATCATTTCTTTTTACAGAGGAGGGTAAGACAGTTGAAAGACTAGTCACAACCATTTGTTAACAAAAATTAATGTTTCCAAAGTATATTGAGAACTTCAGTTGTTGGTGTTGCATAGACACTAATTACTAAGAAAAAAAAAAATCTTCCTTCACCCTTGAGAGGTTAAGGGGGTCTAAAGGTGGTAAAGACCCACAAAACCAAGAGTCAAGAGGTGGAAGAGGTTGCCCAGAGAGGTTGTGCAGTCTTCTGTCCTTGGAGGTTTTGAAGACCCATCTGGGTAAAGCCCTGAGAAACCTGGTCTGACTTCATCATAGCTGACACTGCTTTGAGAGAGGCTGGACTAGAGATCTTCTGATCTGAAATATCTTGTGATTCTATAAAAACTTTTCACTTTTATTATTTGCCCTTATATTTCAACAGTATTTCCCATAGAAGACTCATCTGCAAGGTAAATAAAATGGTATCTTTAAGGTTGTTGTCAGATGATCTTGCTCTTTTCCTATGGCTAGTTATAGACAATTTCCCCTCCGTGTACAGTATAGCTCTACAGTAGGTGTTTTTGATCTGTGATGCAGACACCTGTGGGCTCAGGCTGCTTTTTTTTTCCATTACTGTTGCAGTTCCCCTTATACCAGACTCTTGGTTAATAACCTTACAATCATTATTCTAGAGTCAACATCTTCCAAAAAAAAATTTAAGGGTCTTAAAACTCCAAAAGGTTGAAAACCATTGCTCTAGAAAACTCCAAAAAGAAATGAGCTTCTTTAGTGAGCAGACCCTTATAAGCAAACTTTTTAAAGTCAAATTCCAGCTGTCTCTGGAGACATGAAGTAAGGACGTTGATCTTTTCCCAAACAAGTCATATGGTCTTCTGCAGAAGACCATTTTCCAGACTGAGTCAAGTTTATCAGTATACTCTCTCAACAAGCTTGTCTTGGAGAGACCAGGAGCAATTCTGTGGCAATGGGATAACAAGTATGTTATTTAACTTTTCAAATTAAGACCCTTACGCTGCAAACACAGAATCTTAATTTTATTTCCTACAAGAAGCCTTAACTTAAGTCACAGTGCATACAGAGCTAACCTAGAAATGTGTTTATACAGGATTCTGATTGAAGAAACTACAGGTTATGTTAGTTTGGATAATTTTATCTCATCATTACTAGCTATACACTGAGACCGCTTCCAAATTTTTGTCAATGAAAATATCAAAGGTCATTTGTAGCATTTGCAGCAGATTCTCTGTGTTTGGATAGTTCTTTTCTCCCCTGGGATCTTGTATTTTATAGATTCATAATAGGGCTGGAAGGGCCCTTAAGAGGTCATTTCCTGTCCCAAGGCAAGATCAAACATATCAATCTTGACAGATGTTTGTCTAGACTGTCTTTTTAAAAACTTCCAACTAGGGGGATTCCAAAATCTCTCCAATCTATTCCAATGCATCACTATCAATACCTTTAAAAGGTTTTTTTCTAGTAACTAATATGAATTTTCCTTGTTGCAGTATAAATCAAATACTGCTTGTTCAATTGCCATTGAGACAGAGAATAGATTGTTTCCTTCTTCTTATAGATCTTTTTAAAAAACATATTTAAAGACTTAGTTCTGAGGATAAAAACAGATTAGAGATCCAGGAAACACAACTATGAATGGGCTGAGAGAATCAAGTCATTCAGCTTTAAAGAGAGAAAACTAAAGAAGTTTGAGACAAATCTTTAAATATGTAAAAATTCTTCTAGTGACCCATACTTTTTTATTTAACATGCAGAAACTAAAACTAGACATAGTACTCTAGGTGACATCTTAACAACTACAAGTACAGTAAAAAAATTGTTTTCTGAGTCCTGGTTATGCATCTGCTGATACATGTCATAGAACACCTGCTGCACTCATGACAATACTTCTGATAACTCACATTAAATTTACAGCCTTCAGATGCAAACTATTACCCACCCATTTATTCCTATCTTGTAATCCTGCCTAAACATAATACCTTGAATATATACATGTTGGACTGCATTCTGGTTTTTTTCCAAACCATATTTGCCAAGATGATTTTGAAATCTTTCCTGTGTCTGTTGACTGTAGACCTCCTCCAGCAGTAGGCATCTATTCACTGGCTTAATCCCCTGTATTTATTGAGGAAGGCTGAACAAAGATGTCTCAAGGCTGCTCAGAAGGTTCTCCCTAGATTCTCCTAGAAATTTCCTTTTTTAGATTCCCCTTTATTTAGTAAGCTGGTAATGTTTGATGACTGTGATATGTTTGTTACCTGATTAGTTACACAGCAGCTACCCAGGAAGTTATTAGTTCGTTGCTGACATGGGCTTACTCCCTTCAAAGTTAATGGCAGTGAATTCAGGAACTTTACTCTTAGATGTCCTCAGTAACATCCCTGATGTAATGATCTGATGCAAAATTATCTTTTCTGTTCCTTCCATGAATATACATAATCCAGGACAGAACAAGACACATACGGTAACTGATCACATTTAAAGCCCTCAACTGTGTAAATCAATACAGTCGTTCCAGAGATGCATGACAAGAGCTAAACAGTGAAAGAAAGCTAGAAAGAATTGCTTTGGTTTTGTTCTTTGTTTTTAGAAGGTTTTATAATTAGTGTTGGGGCACACTGGGCACTGAATTCATTTCATAGTATCACACATAAAAGCAAGCTGAATTCCTCTCAGTGCAAAACCAACCTCAAGCTACCTTGACAACAGATACCAATAACCCTGTAATTTCAATTGTTCACTCTTCTTTTTATGTGTTCTGTATCTCAGTGAAGTCTCATCTTCCCAGCCCAGTGCCATAGGCTAATAATCTGTAACAAAACTCACCCTCAAAAAATGTCAGATATAATGAAAAACACAACTCCACAGATGAGAAAGTTGGCCTTAGCTAAATCCTAAGGGCCCTAGCTCTCAGATTCTGTAGGTTCTTCTGTTTCATCCTCTAACCCTGAATTAGAAGGGTATGTGAAATTGAACTATTCCTGCTTCTTTCTACTGAATCACTCATTACCCATCAAAGAATAACAGACTTCCAAAGAATGAAAATTCTATTGCCAGCTGAGAAAAAAATGTCCCTAGCTGTTGAAACCAAAACCTGATCACCCACCTTAATGATCTACTAAGTAATATTATATAGAACTAGTAGCAGAAGACGCAGAT
Source organism: Calonectris borealis (assembly GCF_964195595.1). NCBI lineage: Eukaryota > Metazoa > Chordata > Aves > Procellariiformes > Procellariidae > Calonectris > Calonectris borealis. The sequence goes on from NC_134323.1 coordinate 8,146,024, forward strand.
GAACACATTCAATCTGCCAGCCCAAGTGGTTGGCCTTCTTATATGTCACTTAGTCATCCACAACACTGAAGGGAGTATAATATCCTATGGATCTGGTTCTGTAACATTCTGTGATGGTATAAATTAATTGCAGAATAGAAGACACCAATGCAACACAGAAAGATAGTAGGAGGATTAGGAACCGTCATGGACTAAGAAGGGGAAGAAAGATGGCACAATTATCAAGAGAAATTCAGAAGATAAGGCTTTCTTTCATTCTAAACAATGTCTATTGTGTGTTTTTTGATAGGTTTTGTGACAAATTAAAGATATTTAAACAAATCTTAGACTAAACATATGTTAAATTGGGAAAAACAGGGCTAAGATAACAGAGCCTTACATTCCTTTATTATCACTAGTAATAAATGACAGTATTGCTATTCATTTAGTTCCCAACTTCTCTACTGATAGGCAGTGAATGTCTGGGTTAGAAACAATTACACTGATTGTATTTGAGATCTGATGATTTGCCCCATTAAACAGAAAATGAGGTTAACACACTGCGTCTAAGCAAATTTCAAATACTGATGACTGTACCCAACTTAGGTTGACCAGATTCAAACAAGTGTCCTGGAAGCAAAGGTCAAAATGCTAGTTCTAATTTAAGGACTGCCCTGTTTTGAAACAGTGCAGCTTCTGAGAAGAACAAAGGGGTTACCAACGGATCTACATGCCAATATCTTTAAGGGTTTTTCCAGTTTTCTTTGGTTTTAACAAACAGGTGTAATTCTTTGAAATTTGATCAAACAATGTCACCATACAGATGTATTAGCTTGAATATAGTTCTATATGAAATGTTCAACCAATATCTCATTGATTTATGCTGTACCATAACACAGTGTGCCAACTTTACTGAATAAGTAATATACCACTGCTATGAATTTGATGGTTTTCCATATTACATTTTCTATTTCAGCAGGTTGCTAAATGCCAAGTGAATGCTTTATGCTGGCTTTAGACCCCACAAAAAAAAAAATCTTTCTCAGTATGTTGCAAAGCTAACTCCACTGATGATCACTGTGGGGTAGTGACTTTTTTTTTTTTTTAAACGTGCTACAGAGCACATAGCCAAGATCAGCTTTTTCTACTTTGAATGAAAAATCCAGACATGTATATTTAGGCCATTTAAGAATTTCTTAGAACCTGAAACGAAAGAATATTTTTCCTTTATACTTTTTCTGTTGATTGAGGTTGAGATCAACATTTCTATAAAAGCAATCAATTTAAAAAATAAATAAAAATCAAGATTCTTAGTCCTTGTGTTTAAAAGGATATAGCCAAGATGATGTATGTGAAGATTGGGGGTGAAAGATTCAAAGCTAAAAGGTAGTCCCAATTGACTTAAGTGAAATTAAGCAAATTAATTAAATGGCTGAAAACTTCCATTCCTGCCCCATGTTAACAGCTTTATGTAATGCTGTAAAGTTTGTGCTATCACAGAGCAAATAAAGAATAATAATATTTGCAACAAATTTTGATTAAAAGAAGAAAATAGATTTGAGAAGGTAATTTTGGATTTGTATAGAGATTGATTCTGAATTAAATATTTTATTAATGAAGTTTTAGGTCTTCCATTGCAGCCTACAGAATTTTAGTAGTTATCACTCAAAAATGATATAATATTTGCTCCTACTTCAGTGTTTGGAATATTTAGATTTGTGATTAAGCATTGAATCCTAAACCCTAATGGTCTTTTATCCATTACAAATGTAGAGAAGTTTCATTCTGATTTGTGTTAAATCAATAATTTTCTGTCTGCAATCTAAAAAATACCCACCCCAAAACACTAGTTTGCTCTTGGCTTTTTCCCCATCTAGTCTAAACACTGAAAATGTCAAGTTTGCTCACTAATTAAACATGTCTGCCTTAGACTTCACTTGTATCTTTCATCATAATGGTGCAGAGTCCCAGGGAGACATTATACATTCATGTTTTCAAATATAAGATGTAAAAAAACCACAAATACAAATTTAATGCAGCAATCTCTTAATGAGCAAAGCAATTATGGCATGGGAGAAATGAAGGGATTAGCCTTCGAAAAAATTCTCAGTATTCACAGGCCCAGGGCTTCAGAGTTTGGTTGAGACATGTTTTTGTGCAGATCCTCTATAAACTAGTGGAATGAAATGTGAGTTATTAGTGGAAGTCAGGGGAAACATGCTTAAAAAGAGAGGGTTGAACTACAAGGTGCATTAAATTTATAACATAAATGATAAAATACTGGATTTTCGAGACTGGGATTCAAATCTTGCAGGAAAAGATTTCTTATAGTATTTTGGTTCTTCTGCATCTATTTAGAAACCGTATTTTAAAAAACCCCAAACCAATAAACAAAAACCACCACAACAACAACTAACCCTAAGATACGCATTAGCAATTCAAAACTTTAGCAAAAGAAGGTTTTTTTAAAGTCCAGTTTTAAAAATGACTGAAGCTTCCTAGTGCTTGCGTAGTATGGTATCTCCTAGATTATGGCAGCTGACACATTCATAGCATAAATTCCCACTTTTCTGCTTTTTGTCATCTTCTTTGAGGTCTCTATGTGGCCACTGATTAGTATGATTAGTAAACTGAATTTAACAAAAGTTCAGATACAGCCAGAAACACTATAACAGAGCATAATATATATATATTGTTAGCATTTTTCATAAAAGACAAAGGAAGAATGTATGAAAGGAATAAAGTGTATTTCAGATGGAAAGGAACTGTAATCATGGAATAAATTCAAAAGGTCATCAAATGTGCAACTATGAGCAACTGGGGAAATTAGATGGAGAAGAAACACAAGTAATTTTTAAAATTTACCAAGATCATACTAAAGCATGCAGAGTCATCAGTGTTCTTCTCTTAACAGGACACTACCTCTCCAATGCCAGATGGATGGTTAGACAAATCTATTCTATTAATATAGTTGCTCTGTCTTGCAGAACTGGACTCTCTCCATTTAAATGTGTATCACAGGGAAAAGGCCATCTGTATGTCATAACAAAGTAGGTCCTGCTGAGTACACTCAGTTCAGATATGAACCTACACAAGAAAATAAAAGCTCATAGCTGCACAGAGAGCTATTCTGTAGCCATATACCAGGATATGGTTCATGGACCAGACCTCCTGAGATCAGTCAGTAACTTTCCTTCCTTCACCAAATACAAGCTCTGACATAAGCTCTGTCTGCGTGCTCTCTTGCACAGTCCCACACAGCACACCATAACAGGCAGATTCAGCTGTGGAACGTATGTTCAGTTACATTTCACAGCAAAACTGAAAATGCAGGTTTTGGAAAAATCTAGAAAAACAAGCATTGCTGGCCAAACACACTGTGCTAAATGTAAACTCAGCATTTTGATCAGAAACGTGGCACATAACTTTAAAAAACAGATTTTGGGAAGGTACCAGACACGCAAGTATTGTCATATGGTATGACCGTAGTCTTCTCCATGGCAGCATCTCAGTACTGGAACTGTACTCCAAAATTCAGTACAGCACTGGAGAATAGGCATACGACAAACTATCAGGTATCACTGTCTTTTGATCTTTTAACCTATTAGAATTTTCTGTAAAAGAGCCCTTAAGAGAAACTCATCCATGTAGGAGCAGAGCTGCACCACTCAAAGGACTGACACACGCTTTCCTTCCACTTCCTTTTCTATTTGGTATCGTACAGAGGGTCCCAAAGAAGCAGGGAATGGTAGTGGCTTGGGAAGGTCAAGCGCTTGATGAAAATAAAATGTTACTGAATTAGAAGGTAATATGTGGGTGAAAAGAAAGGGTATCGGGTTGTGTGATTGTGGGTAGAAAAGGAGGGAAAAGATGGAGAGAGATTTAGGGCAAGAAATGACATTAAGAAGTGTTGTTTGGGCAAGGCTAACAAAGGATTTAAAGGAGAAATGAGTAAAGTAGTATGAAAGAGAAGTAACTATGCTGGTTTTGAATATCTGCAACTAAAGGCTATATTGACAGAATTTTTTTTTTTTACTGATGAGGGTCTTTCAAGGTTTTTGTGAGAGGAGGGACTGGAAAAGATTAATTCACTTTTCAGTTTTTAAACAAGTGTTTCAGAGTGATTCTGTTTTACAAATATATGCAAAAAGTTTAGTTTTATTCCATACAGAACTAAAATTAATTTTCAAAACCTTAAAAGCAGAGTTGTGCATCTCCTGATAGCAAGGTGAGGTATAGCTGGGTTATTAATGTTAAAGAAAAACAAACAATTTTGAAAGGAGTGATGAGAGAGACTATGTGGGAGAAAAATAAAGGGCAATAGCATCCTATGTTCAAATTAACTTCAGGGATTAGGCTTGATTCTGATCTTGTTTATGCAATCTGTCTCAGTTTCATAGCAGTTACATTCAATTTAAATGGAACTTAGTGGGACTTGAATTAAGAGTTTGACCTTACCAATACTGTAAACTACCAGAACTGGAGACCCATTTCCTTGCATCTCAGTTAACATATAGATCTAGCAGCTGGCATTTTTGCTTTGTTCTCTGTGTTAAAGGGGCAAGGATGTAAACATTTCGATGAGAACTATTTGCAGCGGTAAAGTAATTCTGAAACAATTAGTAGAATATTTAATTTAACAATATAGACAAAAGAATAAATACCTCTTTTGTTATATACCCTGGGGCTTTTTGCCAGTTCATTACGCAAGGAGACATAATACGTTCTGTTTTGGTGTCCTATCACATCAACTGCTTCTGTTTCGGTAAACAGAAAATTAGGTGTACTTTTCTGAACATATATCTAAATGTGGAAGTTGCTAAAGTAATCTCTTTAAACACTATGCAAGCTTACCTTAAATCGAAATAAATTAATAGGGAAGTCTTTCAAAAGCACTGAAATCCCATTTTCAGAAAGAATAATTGCACTTAAAGACTTGTGTTTCAATGCAAGATAGGGTTACTAGAGCTCCTAAAGCATTTAGGTAGTTTTGAAGAACAAATCTGAGATGTTCAGGTTTTTTTGCCCCCTCAAAAATACTTAGCAATCAAAACAAAATTCAGATTGTGTTCTTAGGCTGGGAGAGAAGAGAATTCAGCAGCCCCGAAATATTTTTTTTCCTTTTATGGTACCATTGAATGAAGTGAACTCTTCCAAAGAAAACAAGCAATAGAGCAGCCTCTTACACCTGCATCCACCAAATACCTCTGGTATTTTATCCTAAACTGGAATAGATTCCCTGTATTCCACTGAAACACACATCTTCACACTTGCAGAAACTGTGTTCTACATGGCCAAATACTGGTCTGTTTGAAATCAACATAGAACCTGTCACTGATTTCATGGGGTCAGCATTTCACCTACCAGATTTCATACACATTTCCTCTGAACACAGAAGGTGCAATTTTTAGAATCATAGAATTATAGAACAGAATAGTTTGGGTTGGAAGGGATCTTTAAAGGTCATCTAGTCCAACCCCTCTGCTGTGGGCAGGGACATCTTCAACTAGATCAGGTTGTTCAGAGTACCATCCAACCTGACCTTGAATGTTTCCAGGGATGGGGCATCAACCACCTCTCTGGGCAACCCATTTCAGTGTTTCACCACCCTCATTGTAAAAAATGTCTTCCTTAGATATAGTCTAAATCTACCCTCTTTTAGTTTAACACCATTCCCCCGTGTCCTGTCACAACAGGCCCTGCTAAAAAGTTTGCTGCCATCTTTCTTATAAGCCCCCTTCAAGTACTGAAAGGCTGCAATAAGGTCTCCCCAAAGCCTTCTCTCCTCCAGGCTGAATAACCCCAGCTCTCTCAGCCTTTCTTCATAGGAGAGCCGTTCCACCCCCCTGATCATTTTTGTGGCCCTCCTCTGGACCCGCTCCAACAGGTCCATGTCTGTCTTGTGCTGAGGGCTCCAGAGCTGGATGCAGTACTGCAGGTGGGGTCTCACCAGAGCGGAGTAGAGGGGCAGCTCCCTCCACCTGCTGGCCACGCCGCTTTTGATGTGGCCCAGGATACGGTCGGCCTTCTGGGCTACAAGCGCACATTGCTGGCTCATGTCCAGCTTTTCGTCCATCAGTACCCCCAAAGAAAGTACCCTTTCTTCAGAAGCATGCATACTTATATGTCTGTAAGACTATGTATGGGTAGAGATGTAAGCAGCTAGAATTTTCAGGTCAAATATATTCTTAAATCTTTCCTACAGTCTGCATCCCTGGCAATGGTGGCACACCAAACACAAACACGTATACAGAGGCAAGTTTTTCTTTGATAAGCACATGCTTTAAAAGTGAAAAACAAACAAAGGGTCATGACAAAGAGTGTAAACCACAAAGTGATGATGAATAACAGAGCCCACAGTCCTCTCTAAACAGGAGATACCTTATTTATACAAGCCAAACTAAAATGACAGGCAGCTTGGGGTTTTACCATGAATGCATTTTTAACAGCAAACAAGATGAATGTACATTTTTCGCTCACAGACAAAGCTATTTTTTATTAATTTCTACTCTGTTTAAAGTTTAAGACCATTTTTTATAAATTACATTTGAAATTATTCTTTTAGCTTTATACTAAAAGAAATTAAGAGAAAAATTCAAAAGTAGTAGCAGAAATCTTATCAAATTTAATGAGTTTTCAGGGGAAGTTGAGTCCACAGTATCTCTCTTGTACTTGTCAAAAATCTTCCCCCTTGGAAAATACTAACATTCTGACCAGTGTGGACTATTTGGCATGAAGCATTCCCCACTGTATGCCTGTATACCACAATAGTTACTCCACCAAATAATCTTCTAAGATCTTCACTAATTTTGGAGAAGTTGGATTGTTGCTAAGAATTTATCCATGAGCCTCACTATCATCCTCATTAATGACTCTTTTTCCCCAAAATGTTTACAATATAACCACAGTATTCAAGTATATACTTCTACACAAAATATATGTATAGTCTACCTTTGTCTGTTTACTGGTAATCTTTTTTGATTCTTACTGCTCTCCAGTCCTCTCTGCCTTTAGCCAGGTTCTTTGCAGTTTTCCCCTCTTTCTCTTTTCCGTACGTACTTGCCCTCTCTAGACCTCCTTCTCTAGGTCTAGTTAAGGAATGCCTTCTCAAGGCACAGAATTGTAACCTTAAAATATTTTCCAAACCACCACCCATCTATCTGACAATTCACTCAAGCATTACTCCTGCAAATTTATCAATGGTTTCTGATCACGACAATGAAACCACTCTTTAACTCCTTTTGCTGGTAGAGGCCTCCTCTTCACCACGTTCTTCATAAACTCACACTTAATTTTTCCCACCAGAATAAGTATATCTGAAAGCAGCAAGGCAGTTGCCCAAATTCTCATATTAACCTTGGTCATACGGTTTGCCATCCGCTCATTTAAGAGCCTTTCATACCTTACCCTATCTATTCACTTTGTTTTCTTTTCAATCCTTTCCAGAGGCCTTTTAACTTGCAGACATGCAGCACTACAGAAATTGTTTGGTAATTTGTACATTCCTTCCAGCCACCTTTACTTCGCACTATGTCAATCTCACCCAATCGGTAGGTCACTGTCCAGTTTTCCTCCCTGCACCCTAATCCATTTTAAGTTCTGCTAGCATATCATCCACTTTTGAAAGGTTTATTTTTGACCCTTTCAGTGAAAGACATTACTTCAGATTTTCATGGATATGGTTTACTTCACCTGCACAATCAATATTATTTAACAATGTTTTATCTTCTTCAAAGTACTTTTACTCACATCAATCACATGCTCTTCTTCTCTCAGGATTTCTCTAGTTGCTGATTTAATAACCTTAGTTGGCAGTGCAAAATCTCCTATCAATAAGATTCTTACTCAGACATCTCTCCTGAGCTACTACTCTCTGTTGCAATCTTCTAATTCTGGCATGCTCTCTTGATTTCGTATGACCAGTTTCAAATTTGTTTATTTAATTCTTTCTTTGGACTTCATTTCTGTCCTCAGTAATCGTAAACATTTTGTCTGAGAACCATTTTCTTTCTTGATCCAATTCTTCACTGCTAACATTCTCAGCTATGCCCATGAGGGTTACCTTAGTAACTTCCCACTTAACACTAAGCTCTTGCCCCTCCTTTAGGTTCAACAATGTTCAAAAATGACTATTGGCATCAGTCATATTTGTTCAAATAGCAATTCAGTGAAATTTCAGTAGAGCCAGGACTCTAACTTCTTCATTTTTAATTTAAAATGTAGATACATACAATCAGATATCTGAATCACAATTTTCTTCAGGATAAGTTCTGCAACTGCAGATGAATACTCTCCATGTTGAGACCAACACAGAGTCATCTAATTTCTTGAACAGTAGTTTGATAATCTCTGGACAGGCTCCCTATGAAGAAGGAATAGTGTTTTTGAATTGACATGCTACAGCTATAGCATATTTTATTGCTACAATAAACCTGCAACTATTAAACTAATTAAACAATGAGTACGATGTGCCTGAGCTTTTAGGAAGTGAATGCGGGTTAGTTATTTTATGGTATCTGACTCAGCTACTTCTGATGAACTGACCAGAGAGAATACCCACATTGCTAGGAGAGCACTTTCAGAGCAGACACATAGTGAACTTCCTTTTCCTATTCCCAGTGTCACTAACCTAGTTTAAAGTGATGTGACATCACTAGAGAAAAGCGAAATCCTACAAGAAATGAACAAGAATTTTCCCTTGTTTATTACATCTCAGTAAGACTCAATCCTGCAGGCATATATGCCTAGGTGTAACTGTATTTATGTGAGGAATATAAAAAGCATTAGAAATGTGAAAAGCTCTTTCAATGTGTATTTGCACAACTGTGACTACAGCCAGTAAGGTCCTGTGTCCTTTCTGAGGGATAAAGAGTAAAGCCATCCAAAAAACAAAGTGAGGACAGCTAACTGGTAAAACATCAAACTTCTTGTCAATTTTCAATTATCACCCATGAATTATATCCATTTATAGTAAGTTAGGGCTGTTTTTTAAGAAAGTAAGAACAAATGAAAAGCCACATAAGGAAATGTTATCAAAGACCAGGGGACAGCAAAGGAATAGAGGGGGAAAATCAGAAAAATGTATTACTAGAAATTTAGGAAACACTCTATCCTAAGATTTTATTTTTAATAGAATTCTTTATGATTATATTTGATTCTATCTGGCACAGTAAGGTTTTAATTGACTTTGTCCATATTTTACTTCCCTCTCCCTATTTATTTATGATGAGTGGGCATATAGGGACTATAAATGGTGAATCAAATTTTCTAGTAATTACTTTTGAATTTTTTACTGCCCACAGTCTACAAAAGTCAAGGTCAGAAAAGTTGCCACTTACTGCTGATCATAACAGGTCTACCTTTCTCACATCCTAAAATCTGAATCTAAAAACAAGAGTAAAAATGGAAAAATGCTAAGTATTCAGAGACAAGAGGCCTTAAATGAACTTCTGGATGCCAAGCTTTTTTTGGGGAAAAAAAAATTTGAAAAATCTGCCTCTAAAGGACCAGGAACAACCTACAAAAACTATCTTCCTTATTTAATCCTGCCGTGTTTATTAGGACATCTGTTCACCTGCTTTGAACTTTAGTGTGCTGACGACCTTACTTATAGAAGCAGTCTGTAAACTTCTGCTTGATTTCTGCCTGCACTGATAAAGAAACAAATTTCTGCACTCAGGATTACATGCTTTGAAGACAGTAAGGTAATTCAGATAGAAATTTCATATTCCAGTGATGGCTTGAACATGGAAAAAACCACTACGGCAATAAAATAAAGAAGGGTAAATCAGTTGAATACATAAAAAGACAACCATTTCGAAGAGGTTACATCCACCAACTAGGTTTTATAAACTATTGCAATAAAAATCAGTGAATTTCTATTTACACGGGTTAGAAGGGCAAATTTAACGGACTGGATTATGCCCATTAATTTGTTTCATTAATTTCATTTTACAACTTTGTGAAGATTTTAATAGAAGATTTAAGATGTGGCATGAGCTTAATATATTTCGTATTTAGCAACTATGCAAAACAGTAGATTAATGAATCATAACACTTAAAGGGGGAAAAGACTGTAACAGAATTGGCCTGCAGTCCAGACACATACGTACACTGGGAAACTCAGAATTTTTAGTGAGCAGAAAAAGAATTCAGAATTTTTATATTTCTTCTCAAGCAAAACAGATTTTTCCCAGGTAATTACAAAAGTCCCTATCACACTGACAACTAGAAAGCATTTAATATGTATTACTGAATATTGTAATTTTAAAAAATCCTTCTCATCAGCTAGTGAGGATCAAAGCAACTATTAGATGCACTATTTCATCTTTGAAGTGATAGGAAATGACATAAGACTCAGATGTGGAAAATTAGATGTAAGAAAAACCCATGAACAAATTGGCTTTGTTGACTTATCCTTCAAAAAATGATAAATATGTTTTATTTTTAAGTTCCATACCTATTATGTGATGTGCTTTTTTGTGTTGTCTAATAAGATTGTGAAGACAAAGTTTCCTCTTAAAAGAAGACCATCATAGAGCTCGTAATCCTTTTCTAACCTTTTGTTTGAATGCAAGCACTTTCATTTGACAAGTAGGAAATACCAGTATCAAAATGCAAACCTCACTCTCGCACAAACCACCAAGATTGTTTTAAAGTTCTCTTTCCTATGCCTTTGACAGGCAAGGAATGTTCAGATATTGTTTCACATGCTCAGTGATCCATCATGAACAAACTGGAAGGACTTTAGGTCAGATTTATTTAGACATGTATTCCTTCCGTTTTTTTTTCACGTGGTTTTCTTTACATAAATATTCTCTCATGAATTTAAAGTCCCAAGGATCATATTGTGGAGTTTAGAATACTAAAAACTCCTGTAAAGATTTGATTAAGATGAAGCTTTATTTATTGGAACTAAAACCTTTCTTTACACAGATGCATTAAGATACTGTAAAGTTCCAACTAAAGTGCAAGCATACGTGATATATGTACCCCATTTATAGTACATGCAGACCATTCGTCAGCTACACTAGCAAATCTAATTAAATGTTCTGTTTTGTATTTATGTAAAAGAAATAAGTTTTTGTGGTGCTTTTTTTCCCCCCAAGGAAGTGTAAGAATAATATTGTTTGTGTTACCCAGATTAGAAAGAGTTATAAAATAAGTACCTAGGATAATTTGAATAAACAGTACCTAAAGATTTATTATTCAGAAGCAAGGGAAAGAAGTTGTTGCATTGGATTATCAAGAAGTTACCTTAAAAAAAATTACAAACAATTAAACTATCGAGGGAAAGAATACAAATTATAGCATGGGGATTTAGAAGCATAGCTATGTAATGCACTGTAAATTAAAGTCATTTATAAAGTACAACTGTGTAAACCATATATAAGAACAACTGCTTAGTCAGCAAAGGTGAGTCAAATTATTTGCCACTGCAAGAACAATTCCATGAGCTCACTGCATGCTTACTAAGTTTTTGCTGTCATCAAAATATTCAAAAATACTAATATGCCCTGAAGACAGCCACTAAGTTCACTGCCACTGGAGCACTCTTGGTTACTTTCTCTGTAGGGGTAAAAGAGGACAGAGCCAAAAGTCTCGCTGCGTGGATATACAAAGTTCCCTTAACACTCCCTCTCTGTCATTATTAAAAAGGTCAATTAAATATGATAATGATGGAAAGGAAGGTGTTTTAGGCAGAGCAACAATCTAACAGAGATCTGAGAAATAAAAGGGAGGGAGTGGACAGTTTTAGAGGGGGAAAACGTAGCTGATCCTCCTTTCCCATGAAGGATATCACATTAGTATGTCTGGTATGTATCTGGAAGATCTCCATCCAGTCTGCAGCTGCAGAAAAGTTGATTTGAAATTAGGTATAGTTAAACTTGTGAGTTACTTATGTGCAATATGCATGGTTTATGTCTTTCTGTTTTCCCAGAGTGTCTTATATCTCACCAAATAGGAAAAAGATATAATTTTTCTTCCTCAGTACAATTTACATTTACCTGGTAACTGAGTACTACATCTTTAGGTTGGTCAAAAGAGACAGCTACAGAAAGGTAAGTTCTTTTAGGTCATTGAACAAAGTGAGTCTACAGGTTCCCTATAGTCTACAGGGAGGTCTACAGCCTCCTTCAGGTTTGCTTTGCCCACTTCATTTACAATTTGGCACTGATAGGTCCTCTTCAATCCTCTAGTGTGGCTGAGCAGCCAGGTCAGGCGCTGCTTCAAGAAGGTAAGCTGAGCCAGGAGCTCACTATGAAAACAAGGCAGGCAGCCACAGAGGTTTCACGAACAAAAGGGCAGTCCCACCATACCAGAGCAAGGCAAGCAGAGCAAATCCAGTGAGGGAAACCAGGTTTAGCCAAGAGTCCAGATCACCAGACATGTCCAAGTTCAAGGCAGAGAATCAAGTCTTAGGGTCCAGATCAGCCAGGACACAAGCATGATTTACACAAGGACCAAGGCCAAAAGCCTCAGCTTAAACACTGCTCCCCAGGTGAGGAGGTGGGATCCCCGGCAAAGCTACTCAGCAGAGCTCAGACAGCTCTCCTCACAGCCACACACCTGCCAATTACCTAAAGCTGGCTCCCAAGCCCGGCCAGCTAAGCCCTCAGGTGGAGGGGATGTGCTCAAAGCCTTGACACCCAAGCTCCACACAAATGTGCCAAACAAGCGTTATTATGCAAGATCACTACAAAAACGTTCTCTGACTTTTGGGAGGTACCAACAGGCCAGTAGCTGAAAGGTTTAAGGAATGGAAAGAGAGTCTTTCTTGGCCCTCCTATACAAAAGGAAAATTTCACAGTAGATCTTTAAGGTGAAATGCATAAAGCTTTAAAAGAATCCAGGCTTTGTCTCATTTTTGTGGTATCACTGTTAAATGCAAATGTCTCTAATGCATATCTTGTAATATTGCCCTAATATGTTATGTATTTATTTTCATTAACAATCCCACTTCATATTGCCACATAAGTAAAAAATACTATACAGTATCACGTAAGAGTGCTCCTAATGGAAAGCATAGCTAAAATCCCCAAATCCCAACCTTACTTAATTTTTATAGATTATAGGATTTAATACAAATGATAATATGTTCTTACATTATCAGTGGAGAGAAAGAGTAGAAGAAAAAAGAAGTCATTCCCATACGCTCTAGATTTGCCATGCTATCAGAGTCATTCTCAGATTTTCCCTTGTCATTATAATCTCTTCATGTTTTAAAAAGATTCTGAAAAGCTGGAGAACTATTGAGAATATAAACTGTATTATACATGGATTTTTTTTTCCCTGAAAACCTTATACAATATAATCAACACTTTTGAAGTGTTGAATACATGCTTTTCTTTTAATGGCATTTCTCATCATTGCAAGGGTAAGACAGGTATACTAAATAGCAAGTGATACAATGGTTACCATGGTTAAGATCTGCAGTCTTTTTATATTGAATGGTAAATACTTAAATATTTGTATATAATCCAACAAGTGGACAGAGCAGGAGCAAATCAGCCATGTGAATGTAGGTCTCTCTCTCCTCATTTTAGCTTGCTTCCATAACCAACTTTCCCTTTCATGAGTGTTGTTATTTTCCTCCCCACTTTTGAAGAGGAAAGTGAAGCTTATTCTTGCCTCTAAAAAGGAAAATGATAAAATGAAGATTATGGGCTACCTGTGAACCCAGATTTCAGCCGGAGGTGAGAGATTCTCAGTATTTCTCACACACCTCAGTTCTTTACTAGAGGAATGTTTATTTCAGACACTAATGATTTACAGGTTTTTTTATTTGACCTCCATAAATAATATGCCAAAGCAATAGACAAAAGTCTTTTGAATTAAAACAGTTCTGTTTATGGGTGCCACTGCATTAAAATACACATCTTCAGAAGAAAATAAAATCTGTGAATTTTATGATCAACCAAGACAACTTGTCAAGCAAAGTGAAGTAATTCAGTTATTTGAATAAATAACTCATATAAAGCAGACATTCCATATTTGACTGTAAAATACTATTAGAAAATTTCTTGTATTGCTTTTTAGCTGTGCTGACATGCAGGTGATAAACTGGAAGTAACATTTACCTCCATGCAGGTTATAAATGCTCAGGAACTCAAGCCACTTATTTAGATGCTTATATTTGAATTTAGTTGCCTCATTTCAGACACGTGAAAGTTGCTTAGAATCATTCAAAGCAGGATATTGCATTTAAACACTTTAAAATAATTTCACAAGCAAATTAAGTGTAAAGGGAAGTGTCATGTTTTCAGAACAGTTTATCCACAAAATATTTTTTTTTTAAAACAAACATTTACAATCCCATAGGATACATGGACTTTAGCATTTGATAGCATTTTCTGAAGAAGATAAATTAGTGATAGGATACATCACTCAGCCGAAGCATAGGGCCTTCAAATTGCTACAGTTAGGCAAAATGACAGTGCAGCTCATGCAATTGCCAATTTGCCAGCTAATTTTTATATGTTTGTATCATAGAAAACAAATTTTTTTTGCTAAATGCTAAATCTCCTTTACATTAGACAATATTTATGTTACACATTTTTAGAATATCTCTCTTCGCTGTAGATCTGGAACTGTTTTTGCAACGCCCTGCCTCTGCAGCCTAGATTGATTTGTGGAAAAGGATGGCTTGGCAAGTAAAAGGAGGGGAAGATACTTTTTAAACCTGTCATGGGCATTTCTACGTATTCTGTGGTATTTGAATTGTATGTCCTTTCTGACAAAAAGGCTATTGCCTGCTGTGAAATAGATCAATGGGTGATATTCTGCAGTGATTGCTATTTGTTTAAGAGAAATCTCCCTGACTGACCCACTTCCTGTAATGCATAAAAAATAAATGACAGAAGTAATATTTTTGTTCTTGTTTCACTTTCATTCATCTTATTTGATCAGCACTGAACAAAACTGACATCTCATCAAACCCAAAAGGGTATTTTTGCACTAGGTTCATCAGAGGGTGGCATTTAAAACACAGACATTGCAGGAACAAATGTATTTGCCAGCTCTGTCCATCGATGTAAACCTGACCTTTATCCTGTAGATTTATTGACACTGTGCTGCTTTGTATCATATTTCCTCACTATGTGGAAAGCCTGGAAGGTCCTCCCTGTAAAACCACTTTTGATTTTGATCTGCAAATTTTTGCATCTACAGCAGATTCATCTAAAGACTGAGAAAACCTTAACATGTCTTAATCTCACATTAAACAAGATGACTTAATTACACTTTTTAAGATGGCTCCACATTGATCTGTCTTTCAGTTGCACCAGTTCTTAGGGACATCACACAAGGAGAATAGCATCACTGAATAGCATTTTCCTACAGTCTCTTTCACCTCCCCACAAACCCAATACATTGATAATCCTGTTCCAGGAAAGAAGAATCTAATACATATAGTCTTATAATTAGGATTTACAAGTTTAAAATAGTCAACTAAGTTCCATGTACAAAAGATGGTCCAGGCTCCGATACAACATTACTAAAACAGTAATGGATTTGCCTTGTTGTTATGCAGTATGTTTCCACTTTGTTCCTACAATCACCTAGGAGACATGTAAGCCCTTTAATAAACAGGGTGTTCTAAAACTTCTTCAGATTGATACATAACCATTTTAACTGTAGATAACAGCTCTGTGACTAAATATTTCGTTCTGTGTGGGGAAATTTTGATGAATAAATAAAAATGAACAAAGCTAATTCCGATCATGCTGAAAAAACACATTTTCCCAACTAATTGGCTAAATAATGGTTTGCATTTCTTCAGGATGTTCTTTGCCTAAATCTCCTGGAAGCTTTCCAACAAGCCAGAACACTGAAGCACCATGCTGGTGAGCCCTATGTGAATCACATCTGTGTCATCGTTTTCAGCCTTCTAGGCTTGAACATATTGAAACAGTCAATGCTTGGCAGTAAAGCAAATAGGCTATTTTCCTTAAAGAAAGAAAAATCTATTACTCTTGTGCTGGATTCTCAAATGCTAATATCTACCCTTGTCTAAATAATGCATAATTGAGCACTAACATAAACCAACTCCAGATTTCCCTCAAAACCATTGTTTCCTTTCTTAAAATAGAAGTGGAAAGCAAATGAAAATCATCCTTTCATTCGTGCATTAATTAAGGACAAAAGATTAGAGCTCAGTCCTTGAAGTCAAGAGAAAGACATAGGAAGGGTAGCAGGAAAGGGGGAGGGGGATTTCCACTTGTCTGCTAAGTGTCTGAATCTACACAGACATCTGTATCTGAGGTAGCTGCCTGGGATCCCTTTACAGTCAATGTAAAGAAATGGGCATTTCTAGAGGATAATTTCTCTGACATATCTTAAACATTTTCCTTTGGCATAGGGTAAACCGATACATTCAAAATGTAAGTACATCATGAGCTTCAGGTAAAGCCCAAGGTCACGTACGCTAATTTTAGCGAAGCTCTGAATCTGCATTTTTTCCCTCTTAAGTGAATTTTGGAGATTTAAAACAGAGCTTTTTCAAGTGGTAATTTAAAAAAAACAAACACCACCACAAAGTCAAAAGCAGGAAGGTGCAAATTTGTGGCACACAAAAAAAGTCAATTCCTCATTCACTAATTCCTCTAAAAATATAAGCCTAAATTTCAATCTATATAATTAAGAAGCCCTGTATTTATTCCTTTTCATTAATATTGCCAGTGCTTTTAATTTTGCAGATATTATGGGAAACAAGAGAAAAAAAATTCACCTTCAGAACTAAGATCAATTAATAACATTTAACTGGTTTTATGGAAAGAAAACACAAATGACAGTTCTACTAGTTCATGTAGAGCCCCATCTAGCTGGAGTGAAATAGAAGTGTCTCCAGTTTTAAGAAAGCAATATTTATTGGTTAGAGACAGTTACTTTTGAAATGTTCTCAGCTTTTCTATGTTTTTTCATGAGGTTTTTTGTACCATATATAGTTAATTTTATTTTGCTGTAAATGCTCCTTTTGGAAATTCAAAATAGATTTTAAAAACAATCTAGTAGATATGACAAAGTAAAACTCTTTGGGAACGTTTTTGTTCCTTTCACAACTGCTGTGGGTCTGTCATGTTCAGTATCACTTTACTCACTAGCAAGGATGTAAAGATAATAGATATTACTCATTTTAAAATATTCTGGCTATTCATTGTCTAGACATAACACGTTAGATTTTTGTTCCTTAAAAAGAAACTTCCTAAAATGCTGATCCAGATGAAGTATTTATTGCCCCAGCTTTTTTTTTTTTTTTTGTCCTAACAGTGGCAAATGAAGTGTTTAAAACTAAGACTGTCATAATACTTCATTAAAATTGAAGTACAGTACCTTACTCCTGGATGATGTTCTCTGTACCTAATTAGATTGTCTTGTCTATAAAGCAGCAACTCAACTGATGAACAAAAGTCAGTGTAAAGAAGATAAACTAGATGACCTGACTACTTACCTCCAGACTTATTTGAATCTTGCTTTTGGTCTTTTATAGATTAGCAAGGACGTACTAGAAGTGCAGGCTACAAAATGTGATAACATCCAAAAAAGGTATAGATGAGGAAGAGATGGGAAGAAGGATGCTGACTGTCTTTGCTGATCAATGAAAGAGGAAAACCAGATGTATTTCATAGTTCAGAAAGCCCATCAGAAAAAAAATAGTTACAGCAGTCATATTCACATAAATGGAATAAGATCTTCAAAAATAGATGCCTTCTCCATCATCTATATTCTGTATTAAAAATAAGTCTTTAAACCCTTCTCTTTAATTTGCTGACTGATTACCATTAGAGGTTTACTGTTTGTCACAATTACATTCCACGAGTAACTTCAAGACCATTTTCATGTGAAATGCTTATAGATGTTCAGCCAATCAGACATGCACTTGACCATGAACTCTTCACATAAAATTTATTATATAGCAAAGTTAGTTCAAGTGATAATGATACTGCCAGTTGGGACTTGTTGGGGTATCCCTGAAATGGATGTTTTAATTATGTTATGAATACACTGTCTTGAGATTACTGTCCTTTTGTCTACTGGAGAAAACCCAGCAAGCC
Organism: Calonectris borealis; assembly: GCF_964195595.1. NCBI lineage: Eukaryota > Metazoa > Chordata > Aves > Procellariiformes > Procellariidae > Calonectris > Calonectris borealis. The sequence goes on from NC_134323.1 coordinate 8,164,056, forward strand.
TACACAAGAAGTTCACGTTAGTTTCTCTAAGGATCTAGCAGAATATGAACAACTTTTATTCAAATTATTTGCCTGCACCAATCTTTCCTACATAGTTAAATATGCAGCTTCTTAGAATATGTTTGTTAGTAGAAATGCACATCGTTTAGGCAAAATTTTCATTCTGACAAATGTTCAGTTTTTCATGTTAGAGTATTTCAGGTTATTGTTTAAAACCATTTTTAAAGTTTCAAATATCTGAAAGAAAAAGACACTCTACCATGTGTTTTGCCTGCTCAGATCTCTCTGGCTTCATGTAACTATAGAGGAGGGTTTCTAATACTTTGTTGCACTGTCCAGAGAGGAAGCTGGTAAACAGCAAACAGTGATTGAATCCCCAGCTGCTTTTGAACAATTAAAAAAACGGGGATTGTGCTTAGGCTCATATGAAGACCATCTGAAATTATATTTACTTTCACAAACTTCCCTAGCTTCTTCATAGTACTTTAGCTCTGGTTTATAGTAGCGACTATGAAAATCATAAACAATCACTATTAATTTTATCAAGACAGAAACCAGTCAGCATTGAAGAGAGAAGTCTTTTGCAGGCAACCTTGGACAGACACGATTTTTACTGCCAGAATAACAATGTTTTCTGCATCAGCCATATATGTATTTTACTAAGGATAAAGTTGGATTTGACAATGATAACATTAATATAGACTTTAATCAGTCAGCCTTATCCCAAGTATTTAAGACTGTTGTATTTGGTTGTCTGCTGTACTGCTTTTCTGGACATACCACGTTCGAGGTATACTCTGCAGCCTAGCAATGATTCCTTGCTTGGGGATCAAGAGTCAAACATTTGCAGATGCTATTTTATGTCCTGGCTCAATTAACAGGGAAGGCTTGTGAGAAGCAGTTTTTACGTGGTCCTGATAAATTGCTTGACTAAGCGCACTTTTTGTACTGGCTGCAGATGTTTACCTGACTCATAGATTCATGAAATCTGACAGAGATGACTTTGAGGTCTCCATTTATATACTTGATGTATGCAAATAAAATTAATATATTAAATATAAGCCATGCTGGGGCAGTAATTACTAAATGGATTTATGTTTCCAGATATAATACGAGTAATATTTATGACTCCCTCAGATTACATTTTTCTAAATATTCTGTACTGTTACGTTCTTTTCTCTAAAAAGGCAAAGCTTCAGTGGTTTCCTTAACTCCTTCTTGTGATTTCAAGAGTTATGATCATATAGTCAGAGAACAGTAATAATATCAAAAAGGAAACTCGTTCTTTCTTACTGAAGGACAGTAAACTTCTGTTTACTGTTATAGGTTGACTTATTTCAGGAGTCAAGAAGCCCCACCAAAACAGTGACCAATTATTTTCTCTCAGATAGGAACAGAAGTCTTCACTGAAACTTGAAACAGAACTAAACAAAAAAATAAGCACTACTAGTAGCGAGTTTTGGACAGTAGTCATCTACAGGATATGTCTTCAAGTTCACTGTTTGCATCTGTTAAAATCTATAGACCAGTTTTATGTTACAGCCTCTCAATCCTTTATTTCCTTTTCTTCTCTCCCTGTTTTATTATTCACCAGCATTTCACCATGACCACTTGCTTCTGTCAAGACACTGTTTCTGCCAGGGCCAACTCTAATTAAAATACCCTCCTGATATATTCTCAGGTGTAGAACTTTGTTATTCCTACCAGCAGTATCTGGAAACTGTCTCATGGGCCTTATTATCCAGATTTCCCTTTAACAGTCCATTGCAGTACTTTTCTGTATCCTCTCTCTGTAGATGCGTATGCTTCAGGAGATAGCCCCTGAAGCGTGCTTCAGCCTCTTCTCCTGCTACTTTGCCATAGAACTGGCATTAGCCGTACTAAAATAACAGCATTGCAACTTCTGTCTAGTTCCTCAAATCCCCATGCCAGGTTTAGGGAGCTGAAAGGTACCCATGCCACTACGCTGGAGACACAACTGGTAGGACCTACGAGGTGGAAAGGGCTCCTTGAGGCCCTGGCACCATTTGGCCCTTTCCATCGGCACAAATTAATTTTAGCAAGTTCAGGGCAACAAAGCCTATTTATGAGCCAGTACTGGCCTGACAGAACCAAACCCACTAAAGCTACAGTTTCAGTTTTTAATGGTGGGTATCACATGTCCAGTATTAATAACTATACAGATAGAGAACAGATGCAAAAGAAAGCATCACTAATGGTCAAATAGACATTCAGAAACAGAAACTAATCAGTTAATCACAGACAGGATGTTATTTGTTTAGCCTTATTCAAATAACTTCAATTCTTTTCTTTATTACTAGTCTGTACTTTGACAGCATGATGACGTTCCATTTCATGGCATAAAGAAGAATGGAAGGGAATGTTTCAGGAGTAAAACAGGAGTATTCAGAATTAGAACTGAAGGAGCTATGAAAATGACTAAGATATACCTTTAACAGAGCTTATACATAAAATCATCAGCATTCAGCTTTTCTGCCAGTTATAACATTATTTAACATTGTTTCAGAAAGCTATACAAATTATACTTATCTGAATGTTTAGTTTGTGAGATCTTGGAAAAATATTTGCTGATAGCTCTGATACATTTGCTTTACGAAGCTAGTTTTACAGGCAACCAACATAGTTTGCTGTCTTGTTCACTCTTTAGCTTAATAATTCCTCGGGTATAGGTGTTCACCATGGAGCATAGACACACAAGCAGATAACAGTACCACAAAGTGTCAAAGATAAAAGCAACCTTCTTACCACAAGAATGTTTGCAATCTAATATGGTTTTGTTCACTTACCTTGACAAAACCCAGCTTTCTTTTATGGAAAATCTGCAGTTCCAAGACAAACAGCAACATTGATAACTAGAAGGTGGAACAAGAGAAAAAGAAAAATCACTGATGGTAGGAAATAATTATACCCTCAACAAAGCAGTGTATATGTGCTGTAAATAACTGTAGCACTTCTTGCAGAAAACCATTTCTGCATCTGCTACTTGGAAATGAGGTGGACCTAGTCCCCTGGTGACACTGGATCAAGCAGAAATAAGTAAGCAGTTAAGCGGATATTTAACCTCCCAAGCAGGACAAGCTTTACATTTTGGATGATTTAAAGTCCCCAGTCTGATCCAACCGTTGTAACACAAGTTAATTGAAAAGATCAAATCAATAAAAAAATCCACTTTAACTCAAGAATTAAGGGGAAAAAAAATGCCTATTTTAATTCCTCTTATCTTTTGCAAAAATATTGCAGTACAGTTTAAGAAAGCTATATCCAGCAGTTAAAAAACGCTGTATTCCCTGTGTCTTGTATTACTGAAGCAGTTTTTTCTCTCGTTAACTATTTCTAAGCTGAGGGATCAATGATAAGCATCCTTAAGTGTCTGAAAAGCATACATACCAAGGATAGGAAAAAACTATTTAATGTGGCCCAAAGAGTAGGAATAATAGGATGAAACAGAGCAAAGGCTGAACTTGGAAAGGAAATGCTAGTAGTTAGATGTATCTGACCATGGAATAATCTTCTGAGGGAGTTTGTTGAAACCCTGCCATCTTTAAATGGATTAAACACTGGGAAATTTTCTGAAAAGAACTATTCTGTATTGACACAGTGACAGACAAGATAATGATGTAAGTAAATCTTGTTTATTTAGAATTTTTTTAATTCTATGAATTCTAGTTTTTATTTGCTGGGGAATGATGGCTTCTTCTATATTTACTTGTTGTTGCATTGCTTTCCTACCACTTTCATCCTTTCTTCAATTTCATTCTGACATGTTTCACCTCATTGGAAGACACCAGAGTTAGACAGCTTTCAGGAGGAAGAGTTAAAAAGTATGAGTATAGAAACTCAAGCTTAGCCTGTTCGGAAATTCATTCAGTGCAACTGAACAGAATAAGTTGCTTATATGTAATATTTATTTATTTCACTAAATACCCCATTCACCTTACTTTAGCTAATTGGTATTGTCCTGTTAGACTGCATGGATTTAAACTGAAAGAAGCTGTCACAGGAAAAGGAATCTGTAAATGAAACCTAAGGGAAAGGTAAGATATATTTCTAAGAGGAAACAAGAAGGAAGCTGCTCATCTGGAAATACCTGCTTTTGCCTCCAAATATTTACTCTTCTTTCCCTGTCTTGCCCCGGAGGCTCATACATACCATTACTAATGTTGTACTAAAATGCTCTAAAGAAAAAACATCGTTGCTACCAGCACTGCTTGTAAACAGCTAGTAATATCTCAACACATAAAAAGCCTCTCACTATTTTGCACAAATGCCTCTTACACTATGATTACAACCAATACTATCAGTAAACTATTTCATAGCCAGAAAGAGAGAAAATGAATATCAATATTAAATATTCTAATAGTAATAACAAAATCAGCTGTAATTTAAAGAAAAAAATAAGTTTTTCAGAGGAAAACATGAGGAAGCATGCAGAACACGTTCTCGTGATCTGAAATTTCTTTTCTTCCTCAGCCAAAGAGAAAAGAGATTTTCCACATTTTAGCCTGACCTTCTGAGTTTTTCACTTTGGGATACATATCCTTGATTATATTTAAATAAGTTACATACTTAGGTATACCCATTCTGTAAGTTCAATTTACAGTGACCCCTTCTAAAAATACACATAAATATGCAAATATATGCATATGCAAATTTTTGTCCAAGACAAAAAAAAGAAAACCTAATTAAAAAGCAAAGTTCTGCATGATCAAATTTTAAAACAAAGTCTTACACGCAGGTGCATTCATTGGCACTAAATGACACAACCAAATTGTTGGCACCAAACTGCACAGCCACATGTGCGTATTTCTATGTAGAAATGGCTTGCACAAATTTGGAAGTAGTATTTAGGCACAGTTTTAATAGCTCTGTGTCTTCTTGAATTGCCCAATATAGGCCCTTATGCCCAAATAGTTCTGGAAGAGACAACAGATTCAAAGCTAAGGGGAGCAGCACAAATTCACCAGGCTGCTGGTTAAATCCAACAAGGAACTAAAGTTACGCCTAATATTTAGTTTGAAAGATACAAATCCTCTAGATGAACATGTTTATTGAAATTAAATGGTAAAATACGGCAAGCTAGAATTATTGTGCATGGTTTTGTATCTAAATTGACTGATTGTTACCTAAGCAAGTGCAAATCATACAGAATAAAACACATGCTGGAATCTTTTTTTGCAATGGTCAATAACAAAAATAGTAAAATATATTAGGAAAGATTTGCTTTTTCAATATGAAACGTTGAAGTATTACAGATCGAAGGTAAAGTTAGAATAAAGATATGTAGAAAGAACAAAAGCACAGAAAGATTCAGTGACTTATTTACTCAAGGTCATATAGTAGGTCAGCATCAAAGAAAACAACATGAAGGTACCTCTATCCAGCCACATGCAGGCAGTTGTATATTATTTCTCTGTATTACAAACCAGTTTTACATCCAAAAATTCCAATCCAAAAGCTATGGAGCTAAATCAAGCTAATACATCACATCTCTCTGGGATGCATTAGCTTTCGTTCATACCTTTCTAACACTGCTAGGCTGCTTCTAGTCCGGAAAGACTCTCAACAGACCCCCATCACTGGTTTGAGATGACATGCAGCCCCTTATCTAAACATACATGTATTCATTAAAAACTGGTATCTCAGAGGGAGACACCTGGAGGACTGCTGTAGTTCGAAGAACAAGTTAATCTGCTGTTGGGATTAGCTGTAATCACATTAAGAAAGGTAAGGCCCGCTCAAGTGCAGTGAAGCGTTCAGCACCTCCCCTATAAAAGACAACTGACTGATCAAGAGTAGACTCTGTGAAAGGCGGTTGTTGTCCTGTCTTGAAGGGGTTACTGACCAAGGGCCAGACTCTCACTCTCCAACTCACAAGAAAACCATGCTGACCCAGGACTCTGCTCAGCAAAAATTATTCATGATTGCTGTCCAGCACAGTGGAAAATCCAGTATATTAGCAAAGGTGATGAGAAAGGAAAAGCTTACATATAGATACAGAAATCACTAATTAAAGACAGGGAATTTTAAACTACTTAACTATTTCAGGAAAAGATGTTATTTTCCATTAGAAGAGTGAAATGTAGTCATAATTACAACGTTACAGCAGGTACCCTTGCCCTGTCAAGAATAAACTAAGCTGTACAAGCACCATTTAATCAGTGTTTTGGGGGCTGGTGTAGAACATGTGTTTCTCCTTCTAAAGCACATTATTTAATAAAACAGTATAAGAAAAGCTCATGGAGAAGAACATGGTGCGTGTTACTAAATCAGAGCAGGGGATTATCTGCTGCCATGATATTTGATTAAGCATCAACAAGGAAAAGCAGCTTTTTAGTGCCCAGTTATAAAGATTAAAACAAATACAAGCAACCATAAAGGAGCAAAAATTCAACAAAAACCCTTATTGACCAATTTCAGTCAAGCAGTTTAACCCAAATGGTGCAGGGGACCAAACAGTAAGAAAACAGAAATTTCTAAAAGCTGGATTATTTCAACAGCTTTTAAGCAAGCCAAATTCCTACAATCTTACATATTTTATTAATGTTATACTACAGAAAAGTAGGTGCTGGACTTTAAAGAATCTAACATAAAAATCAAAGTTACTGATATCTAGAAAGGATTTCCAGCTCTCTACTGTTAGTACACAATAAAAATAAATAAATAAAGTGAATGAAATGATCACAATCCAATCTTTGAAGTCCCTTGACAAAAGTACAATTCAGTGAATACAATTCATTAAAACCTAATTACAAAAAAATCAATAGTGCAATTTAGCCCAAACCAAAACTTATTGTAATGCACCGAACATTTGAAAACTCAGGTCTTTATGAACAGGGCTTAAGTGACATTGTATATTACATCGTAGAGTATCTCTGTACGGCAATTAGCACAGGCTGCCTGACTTTACTCAAAAAGGGTATTACAATAAGTACCTCTAGTAATAGTGCATCTGTAAACACCCACTCTCAAGGATGCAATGAAAAAGGAAACAATACAAAACAATTGTTAGTAAATAGTCTATAAACGCAATTTAAAAGAAAAATCAACTACTCATATCCAAATACATACTCTCCAGTGTTCACTATTTTTATTGCTGTTTGTGGAGTTAAATGGCCACATTTTGCTTTGGATTATATACTAGGAAATCACCTGACATCTCTGACAATGATAGAAAAAGTGTAGTCTGGCCACTATTTTTCAGGAAAATCAGACAAAATTGATTTAGAGTGATAGTAATTAGCTTTTATTGGAATTACTTTAAAATTTAAATGTTACAATATTTCAACATTGTAACTGTTCAAAATTCTAACTGTCCTAAAATGTAAAGAAAACTACCACTACAGCATTTTTTAAAAATTAAATACTATGGAATAGTTGATTTTCTTCCTATTAACTGGTATAGTGCCGTGTTTTGGATGTAGTGTGAGATTAATGTTGATGACACGCTGATGTTTTGGTTGTTGCTAGGTATTGTTTACGCTAGTCAAGGACTTTTCATCTTCCCATGCCCTGCCAGGTGTGCAGGGGGCTGGGAGGGAGCGTGGCCAGGACAGCTGGCCCAGCTGGCCAATGGGCTATTCCATACCATATGATGTCATGCTCAGCATATAAGGCTGGGGGAAGAAGAAGGAAGGGGGAACATTCGGCGTGATGGCGTTTGTCTTCCCAAGTAACCGTTACGCGTGATGGAGATGGCTGAACACCTGCCTGCCGATGGGAAGTAGTGCTTGAATTCCTTGTTTTGCTTTGCTTGCATGCGCGGCTTTTGCTTTCCCTATTAAACTGTCTTTATCTCAGCCCACAAGTTTTCTCACTTTTACCCTTCTGATTCTCTCCCCCATCCCACCCGGGGGGGTGTGAGTGAGCGGCTGTGTGGTGCTCAGTGGCCGTCTGGGGTTAAACCACGACAATAGTATACAAAGATGATTTTCTATTACAGATTGCTCTAGAGTGCTCTGAAAACATATACTCTGGCCTGTCTGTCTCTTGTAATGTTTGGGTGTATAATTTTAATCCATATGTCCTTCTCTCAGACTAAAAGAACTGATGCACCCTTTGAAGCCACATAGACTACCTGTATACACCAGCTTACTTGTCAATATTTTGCATAGGCTGGTATATCCTCTGGCCAGTCAACCTTATTTCAATTAAATGTGACTGCTCCACCTACCCACAACACAGCAGGTAAGTACTACCAGCTAATTTCCATGTTTTGCTTGGACTTTTTTAGTAAAACCTTTTGGAATTGCAGTGCCTCAGTCCTCAGTTCATTCTCCAGATTTCTTTTCAGAAAAAAATATATGCCAGCAATCAAGCAATTCATCAGTCCATATCTGTAGTAGCGACTTGGTCCTGAATACGCAAAGGAAGAACACTGAGGGGTTAATGAATTTAATCATCGCAAATAAATGGGCAGAAATAATTTGTGGATCCCAAAGGCCAAAACGGTACCACTGTTTGGGATTAGACGCTGCCATCATGTGGATCTACATACAGCAAAACCTCAGCAGACAGTTCTGTGTCTCAACCATGGCATTATCCTCCACTCAAAAATGTAATGGCCATTTCTGTTTTACTAGCAGGAGATACAAATGTGAAACAAACTAATCAGAGGCCGATCCTTCAAGGAGCAGGTGTCTGTTCTGCCAATACACTTCAGTGCTGAGTTGGTTTAGGAAGCAGCACAGTGTCCACCCTCTAATTCTGTAGTGGAAGGGTAAATTCCTAAAATATACAGCATAAGAAATCTGTGTAATTAGAGAAAGGCAAGAGTTTGAACAGGAGCCTTAAAAGTTTATAAATCCCTGACAGATGAAAACCAAACTGAAATTAGCTTACATGTAGAGCTGAAAAGAAGAATGGTCTAGGATGTTAATGTAGGACTCAGGAGACACGGATTCAGTTTCAAAATGTAGTTTCAATGACTGAGATGCCACAGAACACAAAAGTTTATGCCAATGACGCTTTAAGAGAGTGCTTCTGCATGATGCAGTACACAGCACGGGCTGTGCAGGATACAAGGTCTATCCCCTAAGCACTCCTCGGGCAATACCAGGCTTGTGTGGTGCTTCATAGGTGCTCTTGAGAGACATGGTTTAGCAACTCAGGCATAGCATTATGCCACCACAGATGCGCTATTCTCAATTCTCGTCTTAGCATGGTCTTCACTAGTTGGAGTATCTCTGTAGTCTGCTGGCTGTGTGCCTCAAACCTCTACAACTAATGAAGGTAATAAATAATAGCAGTAATACTTCTTTATGTTGCAAGGATGTTGTGAGAAGTAATAAATACAATCCAAATTATTACATTACACACTGAGGCCACACAACCACCAAACAAAACATAAGCAAAACGATAACTGAAATAAAGGAGGCAAATCACACCATTTTCTTTAGCGTAATCTTCTCAGGGCCACATCAATAATTTTCACGTGCTTCACTTTATCTTCCAATAGCTTTTTTTTTGTTAAGGATCCCAAGGTTTTCCTGAGACAACCAAAGCTATTCATCTCACACATTGTATCCTATTCTATTTGATCTGTGTCAGTGGAAGAAAACAAACAGACCAGAAGAAGGTGGCGTCATACCGGAGGTTAGGTGGAGCACGCAGAGATCTCACATATTCTGGCACACTCATGAAGTCATTCCAGCAAAGGCTGTACCAGCTGTCTGACATTTATGTACATTTCTATTACATTTAACTAACCTAAGAGATGACACACACAAAAAAAAAAAAACCACAAACACAAATAAACCACCACAAACTGTCACCAATGCAACAAAATCTTTATATAAGCTTTTGCTAGTTTATATCATAAGCATGCTTCATTATCCAGTTAGAGCCGAGAGCTTAAATAACCTCTAATAAGGAGCAATGAGGATCTAAAAATGATGCATGGTGACAGTCTGTTAAAAAGGTAACAAAACTTTCCTGTACTAGCTATAATCGCAATGAAAACAGCATATAAACTAATAAGCTAGAACATTTGGAAGAAGGGACTTACAAGGGCAGAGATAACAAAAACACTATTAAAAGAGAACTCAATAATGTCGCTAATAGTTCACAGAAGAAGGTCAAGTCCTTCAATAATTCCAGATAAGTACTTACCAACAGTTTTCATAGCAACACATTGGCTACAACAGTAGAAACACAGTGTTAAGCTTTGAGTCAGAAGATGTATTTCAGTGGGACTCCATGACTGCTCAAGAAAGGTGTTATAACAAGCTAAATTTGTGTTTGGTAGCAAAGTTAGAAATGCTTTGCATATACCTAGACAGAAGTGAATTGAGAAAAATGCCTGCTCCTCACATAATTCCATAGGCACTATGATTTCTGTCTGGATTAAACAAATATTGAGCTGAAGGACAGATGCTGTCCATGGGCTAACGTTCAAGTTCATATATGCCAGCACAATTTCATTTGAACTATTACTCATAAGATTTTGGGTGCTCTCATCAACTTTTCGCTACCCTGGGTGCCATTTGACCTGCATACAGAAAATAGGCCTGCATTTTTCTTTCCAATCTGGACCAAAAACTTGAATCTTCTAGACAAAAGCTGAGATTCAAGAGCATTTTAAGGAGTCAGATTAGAGCTTCTGCTTAATTCTTGGAAATCCTTATTCAGTATGTATGAAAGACCTTTAAATCTTCTGTAATAACAGAAAACATAAAAACATAAGCCATAAACAGGTCTAAAGGCAGCAGCAATACCGATGACAGCCTCTCCTCCGTCAGACTCCCACGCAAAACAGAGCATGTGCTACTCTGGGCAGCAGGATGAGAAAGCCACAATCTCCCCAGGTTGTCTTCAGGCACAAACGAATACACCTTTTCTCTCAGTTATGTTTGTGTAGGGCCTGGCTAAGAAGTATCAATGACCTCCCACTTCCAAACATCATGCTTATTCAGACAAACTACATTGGACTTCAGTACTTATACTGCAAAATTAATCATAGAAAACAATGGATTCAAAACCAAATAACTGAAACTAACCAGGCAGTATTCAAAGAAAAAGCTAATTAGATTTTCTGAGCCATTTATATTCCTGAAATATATAAATATAGTTATATACACTATATATTTATTATACATTTACATATAACTCAAATGCAAGGTGCAAGTAAGGTTAAGACATTGGCACTTGAAAAAAAAAAAAAAAATCAGGGTTCCTCTGAGTGTATCCTTTGATAAAACAATAAACTCTTCAATCTATCCAGAAGGCTCTGCAAGGCCTTTAAAAGAGTTTTGAAACTTCAAGGTTACATTGCAGAGGCTGCAAAATTCTGTTTTAACAGGAACAGAATTTATTATTTTTGAACAAAACATTAATAAAAAGCCTATTTAGAGACTATCTGATGTTCTTAAATGAGTTATTACAGAATAAAAGTTAATAGTGCAAATAGGATTTCAGCCCAGAGCATATCCTTAAAGGATGATTCAAATGATGAGCCACAAAATATAGCAGAGAAAATTGCTCGTGTCGCCAAAGGGACCTTGGTAAGAATATGCTTCTCCTGAGAAGTCCTTTAGAAGATGACACTGGCCACAAGGGACTTCAGCAGTGATCATTTTTTGACTCAGAGAATGTATCCGCACATGCCTGCACCTTCGAAACAGCCAAAACCAGCTCCTCTGCATTGCTTCATTGCACTGATTAAGTTATTCAGAATACCCAGCAGCTGGCAATTGTCCAGAAGCTGTTAGGGTATGTAAGTACCAGTATATAAGTCTACAAACTTCCATGGTACACAGTCACTGAAAATTAGGAAATGGAAGCTGATAAATTCAATATTCGATCCAGACCTTTAACACAAAGGTGTATTCTTTGTCCAAATGTAAAGAATTTGCAAGTTCAGGTCCTGTAAGCATTTTCCTTCTACTACCACTCACCCAACTTTTCAATCTCCTCCCCCCTGCTTTCTCTTTACTTCTTCTCTCCATTTTCATGGACTCACTAGCTCTGCACATTTGTTCCTGACCCAAGAACTCTTAAGAAAAGAGAAACTTATACTCCAGAGCACGGCAAAATCACAAAATTTTTCCAAGTTAGACAGCTCCTTGGATATTATGGATCACCTTCTTCAGCCCTGTTTATGCACTGAGTTTATGCACACTGCATATCTAAAGTACTTTCTGCATTGTACTTTTTACACACAGCCAAAACTGGGCGCAAAATAGTAGGCACACAATGGTATAGAGCACCCAAAAAAAGACAAACTTGAGTATCCACTCCAAGCAGGTAACTTCCAGGCACATACAATTTGAGACAATGATTCAGAAAGGAATTAATTAAAGGAAAGACAATCACTAAGGTTTCATTAAAAAAAAAAGAAAAAGGGATTCTAAAGAAGGATTTGAAAACAAACAGAAAAGAACAGTTTAGCAACACAGAAAAGATGATGGTTGTTTTAAAGCTAAATAAGAACAATACATGTTCTAAAGAGACTTAAATGTAGAGGAAGTTGTTTTTATTACATTTGTATTAAATTTTTGTTAAATCTGTTCAATATCACATTACAGAGTTATGTGAAAACATTTCATATTTCCTCCATATGTACGCAGTGTTTGAAATATTTTGGCATATAGCATAATAGTTATGGTTTTAAAAAAAAACAATATACTTCAAGAGGAAAAGAAACACTGTAGGAAAAAAAATCAGAAATAAATCATATGACACATAAGGGAGCACAAAGAAAGAATACAGCTTATAACACTGCCAGTTAACGTAGTCAGATGTAAACCACAAACATTATCATACACCATAAGGTACAGCACAGGGACTAAAATCCCAAATAGTCTTAATCACAGCTTCACAAAACATCTCTGTAGCAGTGGTGCTATATTTATATATTTCTATTGCTTGAAGATTTATTTTTTGGTTAAAATGTGAAGATGCTTTCCAATTTGACTGTAAGTCAACTCAATTGAAACAAAACAAAGTTTAATTAAACATGATTGCTTCTGCTTTCCAAGTCAGGTATTTCACATGTGCCATGGTAACTATATGATAATCAAACCTCCTTCATCTGAGGACAAAATGTATTTTCATGAAGGTCAGCTTCTGTCATGAAGATATTTTAATTTGCTATCATTTGGAGGACGACAAACATCTCAATTGAAAAAAAATTGTTAAGAACTACTGTTAACTGCATTTGTCCCTTTCTCATGCAGAAAATATTTTCTATATTTATTTTAATTTATATATAAATTTTGTTTTGTTCACTGAATTTGCTTGAATTATTGTCCTGGTTTCGGCTGGGATAGGGTTAAATTTCTTCCTAGTGCTGTGTTTTGGATTTAGTACGAGGAGAATGTTGATAACACACTGATGTTTTCAGTTGTTGCTAAGTGCCCTCCTAGTCCAAGGACAGCTCCCATGCCTACTGACTGAGCTAGGTACACAAGATGGGAGGGAACATAATCAGGACAGCCAGTCCAGCTGGCCAATGGGGTATTCCATACCATGTGACGTCATGCTCAGTATATGAACGGTAGGCGTGATCCAGGAAGTACCGATCGCTACTTGGTTATCGGTCAGCGCGGGTGGTGAGCAATTGCATTGTGCATCACTCATTTTGTATATTCTATCATTATTATTATTATTATTTTCCCTCTTCTGTTCTATTAAACTGTCTTTATCTCAACCCACGAGTTTTTCTCACTCCTACCCTTCCGATTCTCTCCCCGTCCCACTGGGGGGGCGGGGGGAGTGAGCGAGCGGCTGCATGGTATTTGGTTGCCTGCCAGATTAAACCACGACAATTATTTAGCTCAGCTTTAAAGCAAGATCCTATCTCTGACCCTGCAGAGACTATAGTCTCTCCTTAAACTGCCTTCTGAATTGGCCATACTTTGATAAGTTTATTTAAACTATAAAGGGTGAGGTAAGATGGAATAGGGGCTACAGTTCAGCCAAGCACACAAGAATTGAAATGTTTAAGTACTTAATATAATTTGGACCCAAAATGTTATTGCGTTCAAAATCCTCAGTAGATTAAGGGTCATTTTCTTTCTAGTCACCCAGTTACCAATTATTCTTCCGTTGCTCTGGAAATATTTGAGAAATTATTATATAGTCTTTCTATTTTAAGACTATATATAGTCCTAAAAAAGCTAGTTTTTCTCTTTCGTACATCTATTTATTGCAAAAAAGTTAACCTCAATCTGAAGAGCTGACAGATTCCTAAATACCTATAATTAACTAAATTAATAATTTAAAATGTAATGATTATTTAACAATAATGCACTAATGCATTAGCTATTCCTCAAAAATTAAAACATGTGAGGAAGATTCCTCTGAAAGTATGACACAGGGAGCAATCTTTTTTTTTTTTAATCGGCAACCAGCTCTCTATAAGATTATTCTGCAACTAATCATTTTGCTGCCAGCAACAAAATAAAACATACTCCCCTGAAGTAAGTTTGTCTTGGTAAGGTTTCAAGATAACAGATTGTGACACAAACCTCCTCACGTTCATACATTTGCACTGTTATGCGTTTTTAAACAAACACTTCTGTTAAAATGTTTATCCACTAAACATACAAAGAACAGTTTCATCACAAGCACAAATATTGTTTTTATATAGATGAAGTATATGACTATATATACACTAGAATCTCACAGTCAACAATTTCTTGATATCACAAGCAAGCCTCCAAAAACTTGGAGGCATAGCTGAAAGACACCGTTTTGTGTTTCCATGAAAAAAATGTATCATCAGATACTGGATAGCCACTAATATTCTTAGTGAATAGTTTTCCACTTTTGAAAGAAAACAAAACAATGAGCGTGTTTATAATATCATAGGTTTAGACTTTACTTGCAAGCAACTCATTACCCATAATTCTTTATCCATTGAAACATTCTCTCCCTGAAATCTAGAAATATCATATGCACTTGCAATATTATTTTCACACTTGTGATGACAGAAACTTGTTGTTTTCACACTTTGAAGAACCCACCAACTGTCCAGACCCTAGAGCCAGCACTTTACTAGTCACAACTGATTCCTACTGGCAGTGATCACTAGAGAAATGAACACTGAAACTGAATGAACTGGGACACAGGTCCTGATGTCCAAATTCTCACAGAGGTCTTTAAAAACTTTGACCTCACCAATGGGTTTTTCAAGAACTGAACAGTTCAGCCAGCCTCTATTTCTGTGTGATGCTTGAACTGAAAGGAATATCCTGGGCAATTTTTCCATGGTTTGACTCTCTGTGTTCCTAAGCATTTATCTAACCTTCTAAGATCGTAAGTCCATCTATAATATCACATTTATAGGTCTTATTCCAAGATATACTTTTCTATTTTATAATAGGCATTCAGTTCTCCAAGTGTTTGTTTAAAGGGTCAAGTGTCAGGAATATGCTGAAAGAACATTTAGGGTGAGAATATGTTTCTTATCTGAGAAAAAAATGAAACACTGAGCCAGCAGCACTGATTCTAGGTGTGGGGACTACCTATTCTGAATATTCAGAATAATGAGAGAATTGCTCAGCACAATGAAAGCACTTGCTTCCATCACCTGCACCTCAAACGAAGGACATCTTCCTTTCCCGGAAACTCCTAAGACATTTCTACTCTCTCTCCAAGATTTGGGAAGTCCATTCCCCACCACATTCCAAGGATGACATAGCTCTAGAAGTTCTTCACCGTCCCTGTCTTATTCCTGGTGCTGCTATTTGGGAGAACAGAGGTGCACTATCTAGGGGTTCATAGTTGGGAATCCTATTTGCTTCCCACAGATGATTTGACTTTTTAAAAGGAGAAGTGAAGTGAGAAGTCAAACCATGGGGCTTGAGCAGAGCAAACATGTGAAAGGCTACGAAGAACACCAGGACTAGCTCTAGCCCACACC
The DNA here is from genome assembly GCF_964195595.1 of Calonectris borealis. Classification (NCBI taxonomy): domain Eukaryota; kingdom Metazoa; phylum Chordata; class Aves; order Procellariiformes; family Procellariidae; genus Calonectris; species Calonectris borealis. Next base: position 8,179,939 of record NC_134323.1, read on the forward strand.
AAAATCCCATGAAAAAATCATGCAAGTTGGCAAACTGTTACACCAGAATCTTCATCAAACAAAAATCAATCATTTCCTACAGTTAATACATAATCAAAACTCTAAATATACTGAAACAAATTTGAGAATACAGGGATATACACTAGTTTCTAATCGTCATCTGAAAGGTTTTTAAATTAATTCATCCATCTATCAGTTTTGGCGTTTGTGGAAAATGGACTGACTATCAACCTCGGGGAAAAAAATCATTTAAGGACACAATGGCTTCAAAGGTAGGCTAAAAAGAAGGTTATAATAAATCTTTGTCACTATTTGCACCACAGAGAAAAGCAAAATACTAAGTCCTTTTAATTTCTCTCTAAAATACCCACGTTTGCTAAAAAAATGGCCATATAATTCAATTTTATACGCACATTAAGAAAACAGAGCCAGCTACTAGAGAACTGTTATTTAAACAGCCATTTCTTTTCATATGAAATCTTCAAATCTTGAAGATTTTGCAGGTTAACACTTCCTTGTGGTTCTGTATGTTTGTTCAGTTTGTAGAAGAGTACAGAATCTGTCTCTAGCATTTAATTAGGGGAATGCAAAAATGAATGCAATGATTAGTTATTCTTGTTCTTTTAAAATCTTGTTTCCCTTTTGTTACTCTAAGATAAGCAAAGATACTCCTCCAGCTTAAGCAGAATTTGGCCCTTATATTGCAGTGTTCTGTTAGCATAGGCTCTACTGACCTTAATAAAGCTATGGACAGTTGCAGAGGCTCACCTTAGCAGACCACAGAATATGATGATCAAGACTTTTACCATAGCACCAGATCCAGAGAAAGATCTATGGTCTTGAATCGAGTAGAGCAGTATTCGGCTGACAGGGAATTCATACCATCTATTTTACATAGGGCTCAAGGCATGTGAAGTTAACAGCTTTAATTTACTCTATAGTCAATGACGATAAGAGGGATTTCAGATAATAATTCAGAGCAGCTAATTATTTGATCTCTAATTTGATCTCTGAAATTGGATGAATGCTTCAAATCCTATTTCTAGAATCCAGAACTATGGTTTATGAGAGACTCAAAACATCTAAAGCAAAGATAAAGCTGGACAGTTCAGAATGGGATCCTAGGAAGCATTTTAACAAAATCAGATGCCCAGAACTAACGAATGGGAAATGCTGAAGAAAGCAAACAAATATGTGTAATTCCAACCTTTCTCAGCATCTAGCATGTCTATCTGTCAGGACAAATCCAGAGTCCAGAATACGCTCTGGAAGGCAAATAAGAGTATAAGTACCAATCACCTTTCCCTGCATATTGGTTATAGCCCTGCTTCTTTTCCCTAAATAAGATCTCTCCAGATCTAGGATTTTGCGTGACTGTCATATCTTGGATCATTACTAAGACAATCGTTGTAGATGATGTTCAGTTTCCTGACGTTCTTAATTATAGGATGATAGAACTGAAAAATAGGAAACAAACCAACCAACCCAGAAAACAAAGGGCAAAACAAACCAGAAGAGAAAATGGTCTCGCTATACATATTTAATGAATCAGTGAAAATATCCCACACAAAGGCTTAGAGAGTTAAATTGAAAATGTGTGTATGATAAATGGATATAATACTGTCTATGTAATGGGTTTCCTATTTAAATTTTGTGAGGATTTAATCAGTTGGGCACAGCTGTGCAGGATGCACCATAAACTACGTTGAAAAATATGTAGACATGTACATTTATCTGCTACAAATTAAGCTCACTTAGAGGTGGTCTTAATGGACCATGTAGCAATCATTACAAGCATAAATTTTAAACTGCCTGTTTCCAGTGAATTTGCTTTGAAAAAAAATTAATGCTCATCCTTAGTGGAGCACAGTAATAAATGGAAGTACCCTTAATCTGTTAAGCACTAATAACCTAGCAATTATTCATTAAGAACCCCATGCTGTATAATGTATGTCTGTTACAATTTTATTAGTGATTCTTTACTTAACCTGCAAAGGTATAATTTTTATTCCAACATACACCTTGTAATTATATGATGTTTTAAGTGATGTGCCATTAAATTTACAAAATGTCCTGTCCCCTTGGTTTATTGTAAAACATCTGTACAGTAAAGGATTGTTAAGGATAGTAATCATTTATGACTTTCAGACTTTCTGCTTCTACAAAAGGCAGCAACACCCACTTTAGAGATCAAAAAGCTATGACTTTATTACAATGCAACACATAAATAACCTATAGATTATTTAACATGGGAAATTAATAACACTGCAATCAAAGTGAATCAGTGATCCATTTGGAGCTGACTAGAAGGTCGCAGAAGTTGTAAGTTCTCCTACAGAGATTGTCACTTGAAGTCACTGGTATGCTGTTTTGGTGCACCTATCTTGCACAATCATTGTTTTTCACGGATAAAAAGGGAGATCATCTCCATTCACTGAAGGGCCCTTTCTCACCCAGATACTGCAGTGTTGACCAGAATACAAATTTTCAAAGCACAAAGGAGGAAATCCATGCTTCTCAGTAACTTCTGCTGGCTTACCTCTTTTCTGTCCTCCACCAGTCAGAAAGGACATTATTTGCTCTAAGAAAGCAGATGAACCCATCAAGCTTCTCGAATAAACCACAGAGGAACTTGGAAATAACAAACCATGCGCTCAAGCCAGCAATAGGGCAAGTTATTGTTGTGGAGAACTGACCTGTTTCAACTCCCTCCGTTGAAATTTTGGCATTCAGCACCCTAAAGATTACTTCCTTTCATTATCAGTTTTCAGGAACATTAGGTGAAGTGCATTTTCACAAAAAAAAAAAAATGTTTTATGACTTATTTTTATTTTATGGGGACTCAACAAAGCCATATAACTAAGGTTGTCTAATACTTTTCTTCATAAAAACTTGTTTGCTAGTTCCTTTGCCAATTTAACTGTTAAAACTGCAGTTTTCCAGCATGCTCTGCTTTGTCTTTAATGCATTTGCCAAATATTCCATCCAACTCTAATCCAAACTGATAAGGACAGATTTTGACATTTCCTGCTATCGGCCTCTTAGAAGCAAGGAGCTGCTAGCTCTCCCGCACTTAAAATATTCCCTCAGCCAACACTCCTGGCAAAAGAAGCAATTTGACCGAAACACAAGAGGTGGGGAACCAGAAATGGCAATGCATGAGGCATACTCCTGCAAAGTGAAGGCAGTGGTTGTGCGTGTATGAGAAGTATGATCATTTAAGTACACTTCAGTCAAAATAAAAATGAGAACAAGAGAAGAGACGACTACATATGGAAATAAGACAGAGAAAACTCTCTGATTACATGAGAGGCTAATACATATGTTGTATATATATAATGAATATTTTTTTAAGTTCAGTGGTTGATTCAGAGACACTGTCACATCAAATTCTCTACATTGCTCTGAAGGATCCTTGCGCTGAAATGTCAGCTAGTCATATCACCTAAAGGCAAAAAGAAATTGCCCTAACGTTATGCATAGCAACTCCATTGCTCTGTGCTCTATAGCACTGTTTTCTAAGAATAGCTGTTTCAAAAGGACGCTTTTCTTCAGTGTGAGCCAGAGGCAATTGAATTTTACCCTAAAAGTGGCTATAGGCTTTGTGGAAACATTTAAGAATATTAAATATTCATGTATTTGATTTAGTAAAATTCAGGACAGTAAAGGCATCAACTGGAATAGCTTCAATGTAAGTATTTTTAACATATGCTACTACAACTTGAAGTATGGATATTCTGACAAAGTAAAACACCACCAAAGAGAACAAATCCTTTTTCTTACTGTAGTTAATAGGTGTTTATAAATTATTTTTCCATCCCAAAATGGCAATGTCCAGGAGTCTAGCTTCCGAAAAAGAGAGGTGTGCAGTGCAATGCATTCTAATCCAAAGTTTCTTCAAGTTCAGTTTCCTGTGCTCTGCTCCTCCTTTCCCCACAATCAATTCCAGAAAAGCAGCCTGTCATTTTTTCAGACCTAGATTTACATCCCACCCTCTATCACTGGTGTAAGCAAACAGTTAAAAAAATGTCCAGTGAACTATGCTGCTTTGCTTTGCACACTACATAATTCCTCATATTTAAAAGGGAAGAATGAGACTGGATGCTGTAGGTGTCACAGAAGAAACAATGGAATCCTATATTACCATATAATATAAGACAGAAAACATACAGGAGATATAAAAAAGCAGCCTAAAATATACCCATATAAGTATTTTGTCTTGACTTCACATACATTACAGTCAGAATCACTGAGCTGCTGTAAAATACCATGCACAATCTTCTTTTGAACAACAGAAGTATGTTTTATTAACTGCTTATGTAAAACACTGGATCATATCCCCATATCAAGGGATATCACCCTTTTATAGAGGCAGACATAGGTTAAATCGATAATTTCGCAGTACCTCAAAGCTCATCCTGAATCCATAATATACTGTCCCTCACTGACTAGACACCTAAATGTGGAAATGAGATTAGGAATTATGGATTTGGATTGCCATTTTGCAATGAACAAAAATAAATATTGCTGTTATCATAATACTTTAGAGTATCATTATGTCTACAAATTCCTAAATTTATAGATATAATGATACTCTACTCTAAAGTATCATGATACAGGAATTGTAGACATACATAAAAATGTCATTTATTATAAGTACCTAATAATTATATACTACATATGTAATAATACTGTAGTGCATGAAGAAAATGTACAATGTAGAGAGAGATTAAAAATAAATATACTACGTTTGCTTGGCTAAATTAATCTACAGTTTACGGTCACAACAGAATAATGCATATAAAATTTTGATAATGAAATATAATAATAGGAGAGAAATATAATTATTTTATTAAGCAGCCTTTCATCTGAAAGATTTTATATATAAAACATAAGTGTGTATATATATATATATATAAAGTAAATGAAAAACTGTTCTGAAAGAAAGAACTTAAGAATTTTTAGATTGTGATTCGTTGGTAAAATACTATAATGACCTTTTAAAATTAAGGAAATATGGCCTTTTTGAGTTGTTGCATCCAATTTAAACATCAAAATTTTTATCTTGTGAGAACATAAACTGTATTAACATGGCACAGATTGTATCTTACTGGATTAAGACAGCACATGAAATTATACAGTCTGCAATAATATATAGTAAAATTGCAATTTTAATGGTCAGAGCAGCCTGTGTCCATTCCATACTTATTTCTTTGAAGAGGACAGATGACTCCTTAAAGGACCAGGCATATAAAACAGTACTGCTAGCTGGCCGTCCAGCAGGAAGCAATATGCATTTCCCCAAAGTGCAAGTCTGGTGAGCTAAAAATTGTTTAAAATTAATTAAATGTTTTTGAGACTCAGGACCAAACCATTATGTTCTCAACATGTGGTTAAAACATTGGCAATGCTATTCTTGTAGGAGGTATGCTATCACTTTGCATTATTTCTCCTATTGTCTCTTTCCTTGTTTTAAGTTTCAATACACTCTCTCTATATTGTTCATCTTTCGTTCATTGTTTCATCTCCAAATACATCTGTGGAATATTTCACATGAGCATGCAATCCTCTCTTCCCTCCCATTTCAGCTGAGCCGAGCAGATATGACCACATCTACACTGTCATGAAACTATACTCTGCATCTCTGGAGAAGTTTTTATTTTGGATTTGCTGCTATCCTATATTCCTCCATAGCATCCAGTCAGGTAAGAACATGGGAAGAATGAGTTCTTACCTGCCTGAAAAAGATATGCAGACTTACTTTATGCTCAGACCCAGCTACATACCTATTGTTCAATTTCTGTAAAGAAATGTTTTAGTTACCATTATGTTTAGCAGAATAATTATAATGAAATATATAAGATATAAAAATATAATAAAATATTTTCCCAGTGCACTGTAGCAGATCAGAGCGAAGAAACTAGTTGTCCCAGAATCAAGAATGACATTTGCCAGTATTTAATGTTTGATTTGAACTGTGTTCTAAACTAAAATAACTATTTGCTTTTAACAGGCAGACACCAAGTAGAGAATATAGTCTTCCAAGAATAAAGCCCTTTCACTGTATATAAAAGTTTCCTGTAGAGTACTGTCTACAGTTTTATTGTGGTAGAGGAATAGAAAGAACAACTACAGTGATATCACACAGTGTTAAATAAATAAAATTGAAAATTATTCTGTTTCCGTTTTGTATGATTCCATTCAAAACCATCACCTAACTAGGTAAAGGTGTCAGGGCTATACTTTGTGAACAAACGTATACATTCCTGGGACACCCCTGAAGACAAAGAATTTGCTTTAGAATATGAAGAAATAAATTAAGACTGGTCTTGGTGTAGTGCAGCAAAGGTAGCCTCCCTTCACTAAGGCACTGCAGTTCAGCTGCCGAACTGTTGCAGAACTACTGCTCCCAGCTCACGACACTGCGTGAGTATAAGGACACCAGCCAGGCCTTTCTTCTCTATTTTTCTTTCATTTTTCCCTTAATGAAAGTTTTACTAAACTGTGTCTAAACTAAAGATCATTTTGGTATAACTTCCAAGCCAAAGTTAACAAATGCTCACAAAAGCATAAATTCGTGTCTGAAAGCATGGCTACTTCCTGACCAGACAGCCCATGGACTGAAAGTCCTCCTGGTGAAATGAACTCTCCATTCCAAAACAAAAACTAGAATAAAGAAAACAGCAGATTCACATCATAATAGCTCTCAGGAAATTTATAAGGTAAGGTATATACGAAAAGTATTACCACACACCCACAATTTTTTGTTTCCTTTAAAAGACAACAAACGTAACAGAGCTGGCTGAGTTGCTATCCTTTCACCCTACACTTCAGGGTTCAGGCAGTAGAAAATTTTTTTAGTTCAGAAGAAAGACATCTTCAGACAGACTTGATGGTGGCCTTTAAAGCAATAAACATTATATAGGTCAGTGACTTAATGGTCAGGGCAAGCTGTTGGTAATGAGATGATAGGCAGGGAGAAGGGATAGGAAGATTTAATTCATGGTCAAAGCAGGCTTAGTGAAAAGATGGAGCTGGGAGATAGAGCTTTCATACTTTGGACACGAACTGCCTGCCAGAAACAGAAACTGAGAAAAATCCTCTGAGGATTTTGCCACCAAAGTCCACGGAACTCTCTAGAGTGATAAGGATTCCTAGGGAATTAAATCCTTATCAAGGTGTGTACAGCTATTGTCTACGTCTCCATGTATTTTAAACTCCCAAAGCAAACAGTAATTAACTTCTGCTGCACAGTCCGCACACAAATGACACTTTATTTGGGGAGCCTAAGACAAAATGAAACACAAGAAAGAGAAATACAAAATGTAAGTAACACACTGTCCCTACCAGATGCCCTTGAAAAGACAAACTATAAACCCAGAGTGTCCACATAGTCAGGTGTCTGAGAGAAGCTGTGTTTAAATTACTGAATAACCTGAAAGAATGGTTTTGGTTTCCAAAATCTTAAGGTGTCATTTCTACAAAGGGGAACCAGGCAGAGCATTCAGGAAATGTTTCAGAGAAACTAGTGGAAAAAGCATTTCCTTAGACTTGTTTCTTATAGAATCATAGAATCATTTAGGTTGGAAAAGACCTTTAAGATCATCGAGTCCAACCATTAACCTAGGACTGTCAAGTCCACCACTAAACCATGTCCCTAAGTGCCACATCTACACGTCTTTTAAACACCTCCAGGGATGGTGACTCCACCACTTCCCTGGGCAGCCTGTTCCAGTGCTTGACAACCCTTTCAGTGAAGGAATTTCTCCTAATGTCCAATCTAAACCTCCCTTGACGCAACTTGAGGACATTTCCTCTTGTCCTATCGCTTGTTACTTGGGAGAAGAGATCGACACCCACCTCGCTACAACCTCCTTTCAGGTAGTTGTAGAGTGCGATGAGGTCTCCCCTCAGCCTCCTCTTCTCCAGGCTAAACAACCCCAGTTCCCTCAACCACTCCTCATAAGACTTGTGCTCCAGGCCCCTCACCACCTTTGTTGCCCTTCTCTGGACACGCTCCAGCACCTCCATGTCCTTCTTGTAGCGAGGGGCCCAAAACTGAACACAGTGTTTGAGGTGTGGCCTCATCAGTGCCGAGTACAGGGGGACAATCACTTCCCTAGTTCTGCTGGCCACACTATTTCTGATACAAGCCAGGATGCTGTTGGCCGCCTTGGCCACCTGGGCACACTGCTGGCTCATATGTAGCCAGCTGTCAACCAAATCAATTCAGTGAAGTTTTACAACAAATAATGTAAGACCGTACACAGTTGTATTGGAACTGTTCTGTAAACCACCTCTAGCTGAAGTTCTTCTTTCATCTACTTCTTGGTATCCCCAACCACAGTTCACAATACTTTAAAAACTGTCAAAACAAAAGGCATTTTAGTTTTTATGTTCTACAGAAGGCCATTAGGACGACCACATCTGTTCATGCTTCTGTAGTAAATCAAAGAAAAACATTTTTCTTCTCTTTCAAGAATTTTAATGTTTTCTAACTTTGTTTATGTTACACAATTTCTCATGACTTATTTAATTCTTAACAATTTTTCTTGTTTCACTAATAATTTGAAATGAGCTGTATGGAAAATTTTCTAAAAATTAGTAAAGGATCAGCACCTTCAGCTCCTGGCAAGCTGCTCGTAGCACAAGTCAATAGGCAGTACGCCAACAGAGTACTAAACACAACTACTTGTATAGTTCCAGACTTTTTTCGTACCACATAGTTACTCAGTTAGGTCATTTACAACTTGTCCAGTGGTATATGGATCTAAGATCAGAAAGCCTATTCTAACTAAATCTGCAAATAACAACGACCTCTTGAAATTGTGGAAAAGAAGGGTAAGAAAGACACAGCAGAGGTATACAACGCCAGGAAGGATGAAGTGCAAGTAAAAACAATCTCTGATGTTTTTTTCCTTGGGCGATCTTAAATAACAGTTTCTGTCAGAAAAGGATTACTTGCACATCTAGATAACAGACTTTCCAGGTTCATTTTTAAAACAGATAACACAGCCCATACTCACAAAGTTTATTTGGTCTATTATAGTGTGACAAGCAATAATAACTTTTAATGTGAATATTAAAATGCAGAATTCGAAGACCATATCACAAATTTTGCCAGGATTCATCACAGTTTGATTAATATGAAAGGTTTTTATAGATACTTCGGCTTTTCACCATAAAAAATTTCATGTTTTAGTAGTAAAGACTGAGTTTTCATACAGAATGCTGTTCTAAGACCAACAGCAAAACAGGCAAGTTAACAATGATGATGTCTGACTGCATTTATTTAAATGTTGCTGCTGTTGCTAGCATCAGTGTTTTAAAAAACATTGCTTTTTCAGCAATACGGCAACCAATGGCCCCAGTTAAATTAAATCTGATATACAAGACCCAAGGTTTGTTTATAAGAAGATCTGAGCACCCTCACATCTAGTTAAAATCATGGACAATCAAAAGAAGTAGATGTTTCTGACTATTTCTAGACTGGTGAAAATATTTGCAGGTTCCCAGAAACAGAAAACCCTTTGTCATGCTGGGTCAAAAAATCAGGCCTGCACTATTTGGCCTCAGGAGGGAAGCACACAGGGAAAGAGGAAAGCTCGTGACTTTGCTCCTAAGGCCATCCAGTTCGATGCTCATGCATCAAACAATCAAACCAGGTATAGGCTATGAGCAATCAGGCCCCAGGGTTTTTGAAAAAAACGGTATTTGGTCATTTTTACTACATTAACTAAGAAAAAGATGTAATATTTGTAGTCTGTACATGACTATAGGTTTAGCACATTGTTAAAAAAATACAAGCCAAGTTTAATAGCTTTTTGTATCTCATATTAAAGAATTGGTACTATTGATGTACCATCAGTAAATCAGAAATCCTGCTCCTGGGCACTGATGGAATTCAACATTCAGGATTCTATTGCTTGGGGGCATAAAAATTCTACACTTTAGGGTAGACAGAGGATATTCATTGTAATTTAGTTCTCTTTGAACTGAAATAAAGGACGAGTTATCAGAGAAAGTAATTTAGAACAGGATAAAATCATCATACAGTAGGTCTGTGTGAATTTTCAGGAACACTGATTATGATTTTATGATTATAAATCTTCATAAAGCTTTACACTCTTACAGCAAAGTGAGGAAATACATTCCAAATTATATTTCAGTAAGGTTTTACAAAATTTCTAAAAGTCCACATTTACTTCACCACTTTGAAGAATTTCAATTTGCTTTAGGAACAGAATACAACTGGACCTTATGCAAGCTTGCTTCACTGGCAGACCTAAAGGTCTTCTGACATCTTAACTAGAAAGGATTTCGTATGTCCATCAACACCATGCTCATCAAGGTAAGGTTCTCACCTCTCAAAATAGACATGAGACAATGTGATGCAATATTTTATGTTGATTTTTTTCCCCAGGTTTATTACATAGATTTTTGACAGAATTAGCCTAATCCTCTCTCACACATTATAAGTGAAAGCATATTAAAACTAATTCATAAATGCAATATTGAATGACCAAAATTACAGTAGAAGCTCATCAGAAGTCTGTGAGCAGTCTTCAAGTGTACACAGGCCCCTCAAATACAAAGTCACACTATACTTAAAAAAATTCCACAAAAGGATTTGAACTAGTTCTTCGCAGATGCAGATACAGTTACCCCAGTTATTTTTTAATCACATTGTAATGACACAGAGAAGATGACTGTTAGAAGAGTACAACTTTTAAGGCTACACTTATGGAAGATTTTTGAATTTTGTAAGGAAAAAAAAACCCTGTACATCAAAATGTGACGTTCTGATATACAATTTATCACATACTGAAGAGTAAGCTACAACAGCAGCTAAGATACTTGATTGGCCACTTAGACTACTAAAGATTATGAAGTCATACTGATTTATACTGAGCTGAGAATCTGGTGAGTTATATATAATTAAACACATATTTTACCCAGTAAGGTACAAAGTACATCTCAATAGTATCACCACATGCACACTTCGGTCAACTCCTCCTGTATCTGCCTGCAGTAACAAATGACAAATTGTCTGCAAAACAAATAGAGAATAACTAACTCAACTGAGGAGAGTAACTCAGCCTGCCTAATTTTTTATTAATATTTTCACCTGGTGATGTGTTATCTGCATCCTTGTTCATATCGCCTCATCTGTTTTTATCTGTAAGGAAGTTTTTATATGTATTTGGCAATGGATTAATGTCAATAGCCATTTGGAAGTAGCCAAGGTAATATCCTACTGCCAATGCCTGAGCTCTGGCAGGGCTTCAAATCACAACAGCATGAGACATTTTTTTCAGCATCTTGAGCTTAAGATCAAAAGATAAACACCACATAGTAAGCCTAAGTCATACAAATATTAAAATCCCTCTTGTGTTTGTCACTCTTCTCAAGCGCATGGTAATATCACTAAACAAATATCAGGAAGCCAATAGAGAATTGCCTTGAAAATCTCAGGGTATACCGTGACAGAACTAAGCATTCCAATTTCAATTCACTTCTTGGAACAACACAGATTTACTAATAACAATCATGTATTTTTGGTATTTTAGAGATTAAAAATATATATTCTGTTTCTTTAGTCAGTTTCAATTAAATTAATTTCATAATCTGATTTTCTCTTCTACCTGCTAAAAAAATTTGGAGCAATAACCTGGTCATGTGCAGAAACACATAGCTGGAAATCATTTAGCTATGTGGTACGGAAGTTATTTTAATTTTCTCCCAATAAACATTATGTAATAACTTATGTGCCACTAATACCAAGACAAGATGCTAATTTATTACTAAAGATCAACTTCTTTTAAATTGAATTGCATTTATTTGTGTTACAATCTATTCAGATCAAGACTTCAAGCTGAAATCAGGTAAGTCCACAGAGAGATACTCTGAGATAAAGACAAAAATGCATTTCACAGTGCACCTATTTTTGAGTTGTAAGCAAAAATTCTATCAAGGTCAAAAAATGAAGCAACGTCAAAGTTTGTTTCAAATACATCTAGTACAACAACAATTCTGAAGATTTTACCTTGGCCTTCTTTTAGAAGTGATTTTTTAAATTTTTTTTTTTTTTAGCACAGACACAGTGAGTATGATCAGATACATACTGCCCACAGGTACAGGATTTCATGGCCTACTGAACAGGCAAGGACATAAGTAAATACTTAAAGTTCAGAATGTGCTCAAGTTTCTCACAGAACTGGAAACAAAGTCCTTAAAAATTTAATCTTTATTGTATCATAGAATCATTGTGTAGCTTTAGTCAGCTCTCTCCATTCCTCTATGGCCTGTATCCACTGCAGATGAATAATACTCCTTACCTAATCTCAAAAATAGGTAATTAATTAGTTGCTATCAGCATATTGCATTGCAGATATCAAACATTAAAAAAGTTAGGGCACCTACTTTCCCTTTCCACAACCTCAGCTGATGTCCCTTTGAACAAACATACAGAATTTCAGGGTCCTATTGTAGGACAGAAGGAGAGCGCAAAACTGCCCTCTTAGATGGTATCTAGTTTGGAGTGGGTGGCAGAAGTGTTAAATATGAGATGTACATGAGATTATATGAGAAATTCCATATTCCCTAGATAATTCTTCTAGTCTATCTATACACCTAACATTTACACGTCTAGCTGTACATAGATTTGTAGTTGTTAGTTAATATGAGATTTTTATGTGAGGTAAGAAAAGCCAAAAATGTTCCAGTAAAAATTCAAACCCTACCCATAAAATTCATATATTTGTGTAGAATCTTTGTTTTCATAACTGCACAACTTAAGGAGAGATTGTGAGTTGTCTTTTTTTCCCATTTCCAGAGTTTTGTCATTTGGTAGTGTCCTGGCTTTGGCTGGGATAGAATTAATTTTCATCCTAGTAGCTGGTATAGTACTGTGCTTTGGATTTAGGATGAGAATAACATTGATAACACACTGATGTTTTAGTTGTTGCTGAGTAGTGCTTACACAGAGTCGAGGACTTCTCAGCTTCTCATACTGCCCTGCCCTGACACAGCCAGGACAGCTGACCCAAACTGGCCAAAGGGATATTCCATACCATATGACATCGTATGATGTCATGCTGAACAAAAAACTGGGGGGAGTTGGCTGAGGGGGGGCGGCTGCTGCTCGGGAACTGGCTGGGCATCGGTCAGCGGGTGGTGAGCAATTACATTGTGCATCACTTGTTTTGTATATTCTTTTATCATTACTATTATTTCCCCTTCCTTTTCTGTCCTATTAAATTGTCTTTATCTCAGTCCATGAGTTTTACCTTTTTTCTAATTCTCTCCCCCATTCCACCGGGGAGGACTGATTGAATGGCTGCGTGGTGTTTAGCTGCCTGCCGGGTTAAACCACGACAGGTAACATCTTATTTGTATTAGTCTAAAGCAGAAGTCACGCATCTTCCATCTGGCTACTACTACAGAAAAACAAGACCCCACAAAATAATGGCAAAGTGCAGACATGCAAAACTAGCTTTCTATTTAAGAATATGGGTTTTTAAAAGGGAGAGAAGAAAAGTCTGTGTAAAACACAAAATTTTATATGTATATTGAGTAAAAGAAGATGGGAGAAAAAAATATAAATAGTAGAGAAACCTATATGCTCCCCATTTTAAAGTAAGCAAGTGAAGGACTTCTCATTTCTCTTCTCTTCCTCAATTCTGTCCAGTATGTTCAAAGTTTGTTCTGCCCACATATTTAAGTTACACTCTTGATGTTTTCCAGCATTCTTGATGTATGTAGAGCTGGCAATACGTACTTAGAGCATAAAATGATCCATCCTTTGACCTCATCATCACTTTTTGTCTCCCTTCATCTCCACACCTGCACATGTTTTTTGTTAGGGTCTGAAACACGAACTGAGACCCATGTGGAAGACCACTGCATTTATATGGTATTTAAAACATATCCCATAAGCTATACCTTCCCCCAAAATAGATTTCTACATGTTTGTAATGACTCCCTCATTTTGAGTCCTGAAACATATATTTTTCTGAATGAGCTAATGAGCTCATATTAATGAGCTTCTATTCCACTCCTGAAGTACAATACGAAAAATTATCATACAGTCCACAACAACAAAAAAACCCCACATTATTTCCATTATAAATAGCTTATCTACAGAGGCTATACTCTGCTCGCTCTCTAAGATGCATGTAGCAGAGAGAGAGACAGTATGGCAAGTATTTTCTCCCTGCTGCACATGTAAAAGAAAAACACAAGATACAGACCTAGTGCAAGGGTGAGGGCAAGCCAGGATGACCAGCAGTGGTCCATTACTCCAGCAGGGCATGGCCAGCTGGCATCGGGCCTTCTCAGGCCCCATGGCTCCTGCCATGCACATGCTGCCATATGTCTCTGAGGGAGCGTTCACGGCTCCTTTTTGCAGCGTAAGTAGGAACACCACAGAGCATGCTGTCTCCAGCAACACTGAGCCAGTCTGTCCCATAAGATATTTTTGTAAAATAATGTGATGTAATTAGGAACCCCTTATCTACAGCTAGTAAAAGCAGAACCCTAACTATGACTGTTACTGATATTCTGTCACAAAGGTATGCAATCATTTTATTTGGCTACAATATATATTTCAGACTAGATCAGATTAGGGTATTACTGCAAGCCAAAATGTAAAAAGTAGAAGCATAGAAAAGCTGAGCAGATGATGTACATTTTGGTTTAGTGGTTCAATCACAAAATGGAAAATAAATTCTGATTATCAGAAATCTTTTCTTCGCCCTGAAGTGAAATGGCTTTTTGTTTCCATTTTCCTACACCTATTCTGTAAATTGAATCAATTTTGAATTGAAAAAGTTATTTTGAATTTTAAAATGAAAACGTTTTAAAAATATTGCAAGAAACACTTTCAGTATTTCTGAATTTTATTTTCTTTCTCATTGCAGCTGAAATGGCTTGTCAAGCTCAGCCTGTAGTGACAAGCAGATAATTTCATCCCACCGAAATAGCATTCTTTGAAAAATTATTGTTGATAAAAATAATTTTGTACGCTTATACATGGTATACCTCAAAGCCAGTATTTTCAGATTATCTAAAATAGGAATAAGCATTGTTTGGACTACTGCTATCAGAAACAGGATGGATATTGGTGTCTTCTACACAACATGAATTTAAAAAAACAACTCAGTTAACTGATATAATAGGGTATGATTGCATTCCAAACAATGATCTGAATATAGTACCTATCTCTCTCCATGATCTGCACCAGCACGCAAGGTCTACCAAACCTGATAGTAAGCAGTCTAAATCACATCTCAACTCTCTTGCACTTAAGCACAAAATTGGCATGTAACTGTTACCTGGAGGAGATCTGAATGCAGCCCTAGCACAACCAAAATAACACATCAGTGGGAACTGTGATTGATCAAAATCTCTGTACAGGAAGCGAGCAAGTTAGGAAGAGCAAGGAAAGTGAGCACTGGCAAGAAGGAGTTGCAGACTGGAAAGCAAATTTCCAAGACATGCCATGGAGATGCATGTTTGCACAGTGCGCAGGGACTCAGCTCACTGCTGAGTGCCGCTTAACAAGTTGTATCATGCAAGTGAGCAGTGAGAGGATGCAAAATGATGCTTCTGTGGAAGTGATCTGTGGCATTAGGAAAATTGAGCTTCAAACTTTCACAGTTAAAATGAAATCTAACCTGGAATAGATGATGGCAACCACCTGAAATGGTTTGGGCATTATTTCTGAGCATCTTATGACTGAATTTATGGGCGTGTGAGCTTTGAGCGGCCTTTAAAAAATGTTTTGGGAAGGTATGCATCTGTGCAGAGACTTTATGCTATAACTGTACATCTGGCACATTCTATGGCATTTAAGGCTCATTAAATTCTGAATCTTGTGTCATCTGCCCTTGGCTTAAAATAGTTTTGTGTGAGCCTTTTGTCTCTAACTTCCTCTTTAACAGAAGTTGTTTCTGTTAATCTCTTAGCTCCCTTTATTCTCATTATCACATCAGTTCTTCAGCAACAGCATCGGCTCAGATTATAGCCCCAATCCTCCACAATTTGACTCCCTTCCTGTTTACTTACAGGAGAGCAAAAAGAACTGAACAGTTTACATAAATCCTCTATAAACAAGTAGTAATTAAAATCATTTCAGGACACCTTTTTTAAAAACTGGGTTTTTTTTCCAATTAAATTAAATTCAAAGTAGATTTTTCAAACTAAGCGTTCAGCCCAGTTTTCTAACACATATAAAACTCTGATTGTAACAGTAATGTTTTCTATACAAATACTAGAAATTGCCCCCACATTTAGTTTTTTCTATACAACAGCTCTTTAAGACCACTAAAGACACTGACATAACACAATCTGGTGTGTCTCAAGTTGCTGTGACATGAAATGTTTCTTGTCATAAATCAAGAGACTCATCACAATAGCAGTGTTACATCCCAAAAGAAATTTCCATTTAATTTAAAACAACTGTTTGAGATGAATAAAACATGATCAAAATTCAGACATTTTTAGCAAAATCAAGAAATATCACATCACTGCTTTCTGATTTCAATAACTGTTTGAAGTTACTGGGGGGAAAAAAGGAGACTGTCTCATTACAGGTTGGCAGTACAGATTTTATGACAAATTTCTTCCCTGCTGTAAAGACTTTATGACTGAAAAGGTGCAATGCTTCATAAAGTGAAGCATCTTTTTCTATGATAATAACTGTTAAGTTTTTCCTCAGTGCTCACATGCCTTTGGCTTATTTTGTAATAATATAACACCTGCAATGGATTAAATCTGTACTATAACTGTAGCAGATAGTGTAAGAAATGTCAGTTCTCATTAGCCTGCATATAAATCTGCCTTTTTTTGGTAAGCAGGATAAAAGAAAGACCACTGAACCGCTAGAAACTCAAAGCATATGTTGTTCATGCAAAAAGGACATTCAGCAACATGAATCTTTTCCACATCGTTCTCTTGTAGGATTGGATGAATGTTTTTTAGAAAGAAAAGGAAATATACAGAAATGCATTATCATCAAGTTGTAGTAGGTTTTTATAATTGCTTGCTGACACAGCTGAATAGTCATAAAATATCATAAAGAGTAAATGAGTTGATAATGTAAAGCAGTAATTAGGATTTTGTGCATACTTATACTATTTACATATTTTAATGCTTTGATATTAACATGTTAACTTTAATAGTATGTAAATGAATTCTCTTGTGTGAGATTTACCCTCCTCAGCATTAGACATGTACTCATTCACAGCAACTGTAAATTTCCTTCCTTATTTGTCTTTTTAGAGAGACTTTTCAGGATCTTATACAAAATGTTTTCCCTGCAATCTCCTGTCCAGATTCATTAAAGAAGTTTATAGGTCTAATGGATAGAACAGCAGTAGTCACCAGCTCCACATATCACTGTGCTACAAAAACACACACACACTGAAAATCTCTTTGTGCCTAGAGGTTTTACAAGCACCTAAATAAAAAGAGATTAATCAACCACCTAGTATTTCTGCCGATTTCTGGATCGTGCTGATGCTTGCTAGCAATCTGATGTAACATACTTAAGCTGAGAAGCATGATAACACATGTCATAACAGTGATGCCTCAAAAGAGCCATGGCATATCCCAAAGGTATTTGAAAAGATTCAGAAAAAAACATAAATATGCCTTTCAATTTTTTTCCCCGCTTCATTGCATTCCTGATCAATCTTATTTTTCTGTTGACTATATATCTGTTGACTATATATCTGACTATATTCTGTTGACTATATATCTGTTGACTATATATCTGACTATATATGTTCATCCTTCGGATGAACACCACTTAATTAGAAACAAACAGTTGGAAATCAAAGGTATGGTGTGATTAAAAAAAAAAAGTACAGCTTAACATCAGTTATTGCTTTATGGTGCACTGCAATTTAGTTCTGGGTGTACTGCAGAACCCTGCATAATACAGCTATAGTTGCCTGGCAACAAACAGGAACTATATCAGAAAGCAGCAAAGGTGTGAATGAATAAACAGAAGTGACAGGGACATGTGAAAATGCCCTGTAAAAGCACGTTCAGTGCTAGAATGTCTGACCAGGCTTTCACAACATTTCAAGGGGAACGCTGGATCAGATTCTGCTCACCACTAAAGTAGGATTAAGGTACGTGCATGTAAACTGGATCTGACTAAACAAGCACAATATAAAATCTGGAGAAAAGGCAAATTAACAAATGTATTCTCATCAGTTTGGATATTGAGTACGAATATATATTAAATACCCAACACTACGTTGAACAGATGAGGTAGAATTGATTAAAATTCCTGACTCAGTCCTAGATACTCATCAGGCACCCATTTTGGTGCTAAACTCCTGGAAACCAAGCACTCACACACTGAATTTGAAAGACCATTGCTCATTCTTCATACTTCTTTCCATTCAGAAACTCCTATGCTGAGACACTGAACTGTTTTTCTACTTTGTGCTTTATTTATTTATTTGCAAGATTCTTTTATTATAACCAACAGCCACTTCAACATATAAGGTCCATGATGCACAACTGCACTTCACACTGAAAAGTTAATACTGTTTGGAAATATTTTTGCCATTTTACTGCACCGCAATATGTTCTTATAAAACATATAAGAACATATTATGTTTTTATAAATTTTAATATGAATACATTTTAATATGAATACATAATTGGATGAGAATAGTTAGATAAGAGAAAAGGCTGAAGATCCAAACAATGCTGATATCTCTGAAAAGCGTCCTGAAAAGGAACACATTTCATAGTGAAAGACTGTAATTATAGGATTGAGGTATTGCATATACATGGCCAAGCCCTTCATCTGGCATATAGCAGAGAAACTCCCATGATCCATCAGAACCAAGCTACTTTATAACAAGTAAGGGTCTTACTCTGTTCCACAAAACGATGCTGAAATATCTAGCTAAATCTAAGTCTACATTTTTCTTTTCTACAGGTAAGGAAAACTCTAAGACAATGTGATCAAGCAGAGATTGATTAGTCAGAATTACACTGACGTAATGTTGGGGCAGAAAGTTGCATGAGGTCACCTTCCTGAACAGATGGTCTAGAGATATTGGTTTTAACTAGCACATGGTTGAGTAAATAATGTTTAAGTTTTCTTTGAGAGCCTGGGGAGTGAACCAGATAGAGTTGAGTGAAATACCTGTGCCTCCTGCCCACATCATCTGCTACTCCTAGGGTTTTCATTTCCTGCACTGTTTGTGCTTTATCACACGGCTCACTGGTCAGGCAGTCTGTGCCCTTGGTTCAAAAAGCTTTTATTGGAAGATTCAGAGAGATGTGCACTTAGTTTCAATTTGTATACGTAGTTTGCTCCTTACAGGCAAAATCAGTACACAGAGACAGAAGTGTGAGGCTGAATTGCATTTTTTCAGTCAGTATAACAAATTTCATAATGACTATATTAGGATAAAAATCTACATGATAAGTTGTATTAATGATTTGGTTTCTATTCAGATTAAATGCCCATTTGAACAAACCCAGATTTGTTAATTCTCATGATTGTCCAACATGGACATCTCTAAACATGTGCATTTACAATCTCAGAAGGATTACTCTGGTCCTTATGTTATATTATATTGTATATATGTTTCTTATATTTTTGTTTAGAATAAATTAAAAGTGTTCGATAATAAAGTTCAGCAGATTTCACTAAGGCTTTTTAATTCTTGAAACAGGAACATCATAACTGACTTTTTCAATAACATCAGACTAATGTGTGCTATATCACACTTGCTTTTCATGGTAGCAATTCTGGGAATGTCATTGTTATAATATTTAAATGATCATTCGGTAATCAAAAATGGTATATTAAAGATGAAAATAAAGCACAAGATTCAAAACCAGGATAATCATTTACAGCCAAGTAAATGAACACGTACAATTCAGATAATCTTGACTTCAAATTATTTTCTAGTTTCCTGCATTACATATATTTTAGTATCTAAAAATGACCCCCAGATAGTACTGATTCGTGACTACAAATTATTATTTGTGGTAAGCACCAAAATAAAGTACAGAAGCATAATCAAAATTCTATAGAAAAATGAAAAAAAAAACCCATAAAACATACTTGCACAGGCAATGATGTGATATGGTAACAATATTTGAAATAAACTGTCTGCATTACCCATGTAGAAGGAGTAATCAGATGTGTAGGTCATCTGATTATTCATTTACTCGTATTAAAAACTTGCTGCTCCCTTCAGCTTCACTCTCTAAAAACTGCTGATTTCTGGCAGAGCTTCCACATTTCTATTTTTAAAAACGTGTACATAATTTTCATACTTCACTCATCGCTAATCTCTTACTGATGTTTGTAACAAAGGCTAAAAAAGAAAACCATAAAAGGAAAAAGAATAAAATTGACATTCTGATTCGTCTCATTAAAGCCAACCTTTGAGCTAAAGAAGAGAGCACCTTAGTAATCCAAGAAAGGAAAAATACATATAAGCCTGGCAGTAAGGCATGTAGAACTTTCAAATTAAAAATGGGTCTATATCAAAGAATTCAAACCCCATTCTCTAAATGGCCTTCTGTAAAGCAGCCAAGGGTGCAAAAATGGAAGAGGAAGGGAGACAGGTACTGTTTCATATATCAGTTAGAGAGATAAGAGTCAACTGAAAAATTCACTTTCAAAATTGAATTTTCATCCCATTTTCCTTACAACAGTTCAGGATACTGTGATCTGGGCTGACTGAAATTTATCACAGAAACATCCAGCTTCCTCTGATTTTTTTATGAATGTTTTTTATAACACCGACAAAAGGATGAACTCTTGTGGTAACTATGTCCATGGAAAAGTTGCAATTAAAAATTTCCACTTTAGTAAATCCTCTTATAACTATACCCACCTATCAAACTATGTAGTTTGCAATGACCTAGTTTCACTTGGGACACCAGAAGCTGTAAGGTCATTACTAATATTATTGCAGACAAGTGTTTTTCCTCATGTTTTTATGACTGTAATGTCATTCCTATTTGACTTCACTGACACTACTCATGGCAGAATTGCTTATGACATAATTATGGAAATACATAGCTTATTATTGCATAATAGCCTTACAAATCTCATGCATGCATCATTATGCAAATTTGAATAGTGGAACAAATGTTGTTGATGTCAATATGTCCATACCAGAATAAGCTAATCAAATGAAATATAGTCCAATTAGCAGCATGGTGGGCAATCTTAAATAAGAGATGCTCAAGGGAGGAAGGAATACTTAAAAGTTATGGCAAAAATCTGACATAACTTCAGGAAAAAGTAAAGATTTCTATTCAGTTGATCCCAAGACACTATAACTCAAGAAATGATGGATGATATACATATCAAATACTAAGTTCTCTAATGCTACATGTCACCTACTTTAATCTGTCTAAAAGTTAGGAACCTGATTGTCCTGGTTCCAGCTGGGACAGGGTTAACTTTCTTCCCAGTAGCTTGGGGGGGTGCTGTGTTTTGGGTTCGGTGTGAAAGGAGCGTTGATGGCCCATTGATGCTTTGGCTGTTGCTGGGTGATGCTTGCACCGGGAGGGGGGAGCACAGCCGGGGTGGCGGACCCAGCTGGCCAATGGGGTATTCTATACCATGTGACATCATGCTCAGTATAAAAACCGGGGGGGGCGCCCCCCGTTCATGACACGCGGTCCGCGGTCGGTGAGCGGTTGCGTTGTGCATTGCCTGCTTTGTGTATTCTGTTATTGTTGTTCTCATTGTTATTATTACTGTTCTACTTAGTTTTATTTCAATTATTAAACTGTTTTTATCTCAACCCGGGAGCTTTCCTACTTGTGCCCTCCCGATTCTCTCCCCCATCCCACCGGGGGGGGGTGATCGAGCGGCTGCGTGGAGTTTATTTTTGCTGGCTGGGGTTAAACCACGACACTGATCAAGCTACTTTTGTAGTTACCCCTTAAGTTAACAGAAAGGGAGATAGGGGGAAAGAGAGAAAGACCTCCAAAGTCAAGTATGCTACCTGTCTTAGACATTTATGTTAAGGTGGTATTAATTACCTTCTGAAAGTGCTTATCTCTCTTCAAGAACTACAGAGAGAACTTACAGCTTGGATAAATAATAAACAAACTTCTAAAATGTGTTAAGACTTAACACTTAATGTGTTAAGACCTAAATCCCAGCCTAAATGTTACATACATTTATGAAACAACCCATATATCCTAGACTAACTCAAATGACCAGGTATCTCCTTGCTCAGACAGTGCAAATCTATTCCCTGCACAATAAATATATATAGAGGATGCAGCAATCTCATGTAGATTCTAATGGACCATATTAACTCAAGGAGCAATGGATTGCTAGCTAAATGAAAACCTCTCTGGAAGGAAATTGAGTTTTGAAAGCTTGATATTCAAGTTTCAAGAGAGAAAAGAGGTGGATGCTACCCTCTGAGCTGCAGGGATGCCTATCATTATGAGGCTGTTGACTCCTGTCCACTTTCAGCCTTTCCGTGGCTTCAAAATACCCTGGGAAGCTTGGAGCACACAAAAACATATTAGCTTTCGAAAAAGGGTTTGCTTGGTTTTGTGTTTGCCACATGGTATAGATAATAAACAGTATATACAAGCTTGAAGAAAATGACATTAAACAGGAACTACACACTTCTAATCAACAAGGGAACCAATAAATACAACATAAAATCAGGATAACATTTCACTTGGGAAAAAAAAATAGCAAAGTATTCTTTAAAAGCTACAATGTGTAGCCATCATCAGCCATGTAATCTGCACTTTCACTGAGGAATTACACAAACACAATTAGTATCTATAAAGTGTTGACCAAACACTTTCTAACTGAAAATAGTGTGAATTATTTGAAATGAGTGATATGAAATAATTGTGATGTCTATAGTATATGAGATATTTTCAAGTCTTTTCCAAGTACTTTTAGAAAATTTCTAGACTGCAGAGAAATTGCTTGGTTTAACTCTTTAGTACTATGTACGACGTAATACATATTTACTATATTTACTAAAATATACGGTGTGAAACAGAATAGTTATTCGTTGGTATTGTTTCTACTCCCTGACTGGCTGACATATCTTTTGCAGGAAAATAACAAACACTGGACTTTCACTACAAATATATTCTGTTTAAGAATCATTTTATGTTCAGAAGCAATGCTTTAACAAGTAAACAGCAGTGGCATGAATTCAAATAATTTATTCATAAATGTATTTACTATCCATTTTTTAATTATTTGACTAAGCTGACTAGCAGAACATAAACCACAAGTTTATAGCTTCCCTGGCCCTCCTGATATTTGGATATGGTAAGGGAAATCACATGAGACTGTAAACCTCTGACTTTTTACAAATCAAGAAATCTATTTTCAATGGGACTGAAATATTTTTGAAGGCCTAGTTAGCTTACTTATTTAGCATTCATCCAGGTAAGTTTCTCCTATAACAATATTAAGGAATTCTGCATTAAAGATAACCATATAATCCATTAACTAAACAAAATAAATTTAACAGCATAAAAAATAAATACAGCAAATGTCAATAGACTTCAAAGAAGTATTTACATGTATATCATACGAACTTGTAACTATAATTTGCTACACATACAGAAAATTACTTACAGAACAAAGGTTTACCTAGCTGGTGAAGTTAAGTTGCTTCCATTTTCTACAGCCTACCTTGCTTTTTCACCACGAATCGAACAGTCAAGATGTATTATTTCCAGGATATACAATATCGAGGTACCAATCATTCTGTTCTAGATGCAGTCACAAAGAAACTGCAGTATGGGCTAGATCTCTGGTTTAAAAGTTATGCTATTTCATATAGCTAAAAGAACTATAAATAAATTAAAGACTTTCTTGCAACTAAGTGGCACTATACTGGGCACGTATAAAAATAGTACCATCTCACTTAATTTACAATAATTTTTTGAGTGTTTTTTTCTTCAGTCTGCATGGGAAAATAAAATTTACAGTCAACCTTGATCAAGCACTGTCCCCCTGATGCTCCTGTGAGTCAGGAGAGACCACCAGTATTATGCTGCCTCACCAGGTCTTGTGTTTCTACACATGCCAAAGTGAAAGAAGGTGAGGAGAAGGAGCAAAAGAAAACATCGAAAGGGTTTTGCTTCTGTAGATTAACACTTCTCCTATCAGGCTATTCCGTTTCCTGCTATGAGCTGAAGTATAGGTTGTTTGTAGTTGGTCTCTCCAGCTGTCCTGGACTCTCTTGATTGAAGGAGAGAGTGGGACCAGTGGGAACCCATAATAGATGGCCATGAGTACTATTTTGGATGGAGATGCTGATAGGCATATGCACTTGGCATGTCTTCTGATTCAGTGAAAGCATCTAGGAATTATATACAAACAGTTGCTAAGCATTTTTTTTATTATTATTTTTAATGCATTGGAAACTATTGGCACTAGGCCAAGAAAACAGGCTTGAGACAGCAGAGCTTGGGGCTCAGTTTTCTCCTTTTCTGCTGAATTCAGTGCCTCAGTGGCATGACCCCCTAAAGAAAAATGAGGATTCCCATAGACGGGTTCACTGGGATTCAATTTCTACTCCATGTATAATGCTACAACATATCAGTGGGAAATCCCTCTTCTCCTCAGACATGTGTGGCTACAAGGTCTCAGTACAAGATTTTGACTCTTGAATGTGGACCCTATGAATCAGAAGGGAGGAGTCAAGCTCCGGGAAAACAGGTCATCTTCCATTCTTGCATAAAAACCTTAATCGCAAAGGTTCACCTCACAGTTCTGAAGAGGCCTCTTGGCTACTCAAGAAAATTTGATTAAGAAAAATTTTATATGTAGTGCTGGTAAGTATATTTGAAAGGTTTGAAGAAGTCAGTACTTTTTTTTTCTTTCAATAGAGAGAAATTGCCCACTACTTCTGGAAAGCAGGTATTGTAATTGTCTTGATGCCACAATAGAAGGCCAAAGGATGCTTTGCCTTGTGTCCTTTGAGTAGGACATGGCACTGGTAATAGTTTTACAGAAGTGAAATGAGGCACCTCTGAAATGGCTATGGCCACTGCTATCACTTAGGCAAAAGCCAATATGTTTCTGGCATCCCAGCAGAAAGGCAACTGTTACTGTTTTGGCTGGATATGTTAATTTTTCTTAGTCTGATAAATAATCGAGGGTTCTCTGGGGCTCTCTAATGTCCCTCTGTACATCACTGTGATTAATGTAACAGCGCCAAAATCTCTACGCAGATAAACAGGCATTTTCTAAACCGACCCAGCCAAAAGCTAGATTAGCGTTTTCACGTTCTCTTGTCCACTGATGCGTAACTTCAATGTGCACAGCTGTTTGGGATGCCACGCTCTGCCATCCAGGATCCAGCAAACACATTTGGTGCTCAGACATGGTTTCTTTGCTGCCCAAACTTATGCCCATGTGTTCAGGTGGCACTCTGCCTACTCATCAGTTGGTCAAACTCCTCAGACTATTTCATTTGGGGGAGGTGGCAAGCAAGTATGAGTGTGGATGGTCAGACTGCTCACTCCCAAAGAAACACCCTCTGCCATACTAGGTCCCACTTTTGGAATTGCGCTCTCATATTCAGTGCTTTGTGCAACTTTACACTTAGCTTTGTTCACTGACAATTAATCGAGGAGAAAAAAAGGCAGAGGGAAAGAAGATACAAAACTACTTATATCTTCCAGAATGACATGTTATAACTCTTTCAGTACTTGGCAAGCTATAGACACCAGAGGAAAGGTAAAGATGCCTGAAGGTACTTTTCATGTAAGAGCAGGGCTTAAAATGGCACTAGGGAAAACACCACCATGAAAGATGAGGCAATGAAGAGTGTAGCATCTCTACATTATTGCACCTCCATCACAAAGAGGTCATACGTATTTTAAAATGCAAAACAATCCCTTATTTTTACTGATCTTTCATATAAGGAAAATTAATCTAAGAGTCTAATCTAATCTATGAATAGATTGTTGTAGCAGAAAAATCTGAAAATATAATGCTCAGGTGAAAAATAAAAGCAAAGATGGATAATCTAAGGTTGTACCATATTTTTATCTCATTTTAAACAGCTGCTTGTTTACAAGAATGTGTTGAAGTATTTCAAATTTGCACCTTTTAGACA
Organism: Calonectris borealis; assembly: GCF_964195595.1. Classification (NCBI taxonomy): domain Eukaryota; kingdom Metazoa; phylum Chordata; class Aves; order Procellariiformes; family Procellariidae; genus Calonectris; species Calonectris borealis. Next base: position 8,206,065 of record NC_134323.1, read on the forward strand.
ATTTTTTTTCCTCAAAAAGACCTTGACAGCAAATGTGAAATGTAAAATAACTGAATCAAATCTCATAGGAGGCCAGAAGATTAAATAAATGGCAGTGACAATACCACTTAACGTTAAGAGTGCAATGAACTTGCCAAATAAAATTTTACTCTTATCAGCCCAGTTTTGAAATCCAGGGAAGTATATTCAGCTCTGGAATCAAACTGGAATTCTGCTATTAAATTTGGGTGGTAATCTTAGAACTTGCCAGAAAAGTCAAGTTGTCCATATACCTCTTCTGTGCTGTTTATTCTAGTACTACCTGGGCATTGAAGTTATTCTCAGCATAAACTGGATGGGGCTAAACTTTAACTTAAACTATTTGGAGTAAACTACAGCTATTCCTCATCTTCCTTTAGTGGGCTATACAATTGTTTGCTATGTCATTTTAACAGGATAATTATCTAAAACTTTTAACAGCTATGTACACAAGGCAAAAATCAAAGCACAAGCTATTGTTGATATTTCCAAGCCTAGTTATTCTGTTGAAAAATTGTTTAGAAATTCTTTTGCTGACCATACTCAGAACAGCTCACTGATACCACACATCTCCTATGCACATCCTTTGCTCTTCTGGAAACGAACGAAGTACAATATTTTGCTTAGACCCTGCTCTTTATCCATTAACATGACATACTGCAGAATGTCCGTAACACAGAGGTTCAAATTCTGGTGCTATCTTTCATCTCATAGTGACAGAGGTTGAGAAATTTAATCGACTCTTTGTTACAATTTTAACTGTAATCTTTCTTTTCAACACCTGCTGCACTTCCTCAGCAGACAAGGTAATGATACGATCGACATTTTTGTTTAAACATCTCTCTCATAAATGTAAATGCTTTCTTTCACCATCAAGTGAGATGCTAGTTTAGTAGCCATTTAGTTAAGCAGCAGTCAGATTAGTTAGACCAACATGCAGTTCAACTCATTGCATTTTCTATTTTTCTGTTATCTTGTGGCTCAGGTGATATCAATTTAAATTAGTGACTTTCCTGTATGTCCTGATATAATCTTATTCATCGGAGGAAAAAACCCAACCCTCTAAGCCCATCTGAAGCCACCCATAATTTGAAAATTAATTCTACTGAGGACCCAAAAATCATTATTTTCTGACTTTTGGCCAGCTGGCATGATTGATGCATTAAAACTCCTTACCTAGAAACCACAGTTTTTCTTGTCCAAGATTGCTTTAACAGTGAAAAACTGCACCAGACTGTGTTTTCTACGACGAGTCGTATCTGTTAATACCACCAACAAGAGCAATGCCAATGCTGAAAGCCAGTAGGTCTTAATCAGTATGTTTCCTATCACTTCTGCAAAGCAATTTAGATGATTCAGACAACACTAGCATTTCACCACTGCTGAAGCTAGTGGTATTGCGTTGGCTGTACAAATTTTGGCAGGGAATTTTGGCAGAGAGTTTGCTTTAAACATTCTCTAGAAGGTGGCAAGGTTATTGGGTGTTTATTTCTTGATATTCTTTTTCCATTTCTCTCTTGCAATTGTTAGAGATTACACTACATACCTCCACATAATGTATCTAGACCAATTCTTTTTCTGAAATTCCTTAGTAGTGGTTTTCGTTAGGCAAAAATACTTTAATATGATCTGTTACCCAGACATATTTTATTTCTAGGAGAAATGGCTCTCAAATGTGACATGAGCTTCTCTTTATACAGGGTAGCTTCATTTTAAATTAACTGTTGAAAATCAGTGATGCCTCCCTCTTTGTTCTTTATCTCTTGTTCAAAAATATTTAGGTGTAACCTGGAAGGGACATGATGTTAACGTTTTTCTACCTATGTTTCTTTCTACTGCTATTTGAAAAATGGGGATGGAGGAAATACAGTAATAAAATTTAAAAAAGAACAAATAGAAGAAATTGCTACCTGATCTCTCCTTTTTCTCACTGGCACTATTTTTTTCCTTCAAATAGTGAACTAAATACTACCATTTTCAAGCAAACCTGTACACAGTTGTTTACAGTGTAACAGTATAATACGCAGTGTCAGATCTGCAGCTCAGGGCTAACCTTTTTCCACTGCAGTCAGGACATGAAGGTGAAGAGTATCTTCAATATTTTTCCTACTAATGAGCATTAAAGATTCCTAGATGCTGGTCTTTTCAGAGAAAGGATAACTTCAGCACAGAGGAAGAACAGAAGGGTACCTTTCTTATATTCTGTGGTTTAGGCTTCACTTCAGAGATTATCTAAACTGATTACAAGACTGGTTGGCAAGAAAGAAGGATGCACTTGCAAATGTACCTGAAATCACTTCACTCTGTCTTTCATAGGAATGGTTGATATGATGTGAAAATTTTCTTGAAAAAGCATGGTATTAAGGGAATTTTTTTAATTTACCCAATTAATTTTGTGGGGCCTAAAGCTTTTCCCACTAAAGTTGTTTACCATCCAGACCCCTCCATCACAAGTGTAATGTATAATGAAACATGGCATAATTAAGAGAAAGAAGAAAGCTTATCTAAAGGCACTATATCAGAGGAAAAAACCAAGCAGAACATGTTTCATTCTTACTGCAGTGACTGTAATGAGACAGAATTAAGTACCATTACCCCCACAGAAGTACACCTCCCAGACTACTAGCATAATCTTTAACCCCTTTCCTACTTACGGATGTTATGAACATTTGAAACACACAAAAACTCTAACATTTTCTGGCCCTATTCTTCTTTATTCCATGAAGATCAACACAATTTGAATGGCCTAGAAGTATCAAGCACTGTCATTACCCAAAGATTACATGGTAGGGCAGGACTGGATGACAGTGGAACCAATAATGGGAAGATGTATTTAAACCATTAGCTGTTTTCATTTACACAGCAACCTGCCCAAGATAGGAAATGAAAATAAAAAGATAAAAACTAAAGTGATTTGACTGTTTATCATCTCCTCCAAAAGCCTTTTGGACTGGGTGTCTATTTTTCATCCAAGAAGAAACTATGAAAATATGACAACTTGATCTTGGGGAAAATAATATGTTCTTGCATTTTGCCTTTTAATATAATATGAAATTTTGTATGGCGAAAACAACTAGCAGCTAAATACCAACTTTTTATGGGTTTTTGTAACATTGTAAATATTCAGGCAATCATTTGTTAACAGTAGGCTAATTAATATTTGAGAAAGTACCATTTTTAAAACAACTTCTCAGGTAAATATAATTTCTCTTCCATAACCTAGTAACCATTCTCAAGCTCCTGCTGACATCAGTGTGAATTGACCATGCTTGGCACTTTATAGCCAGATCTTCAACAGTACTGTTTGTTAGTGACTCTGGCAGAGAATTGTCCTTGCTTTAAATTCTCTTCTCTGAGGAAGGCCAGAATAAGCTTTTGCCAAAGTCCTTTCTTTAAGGGTGCCAGTGATGTAGAGACTTAGTGCTGGTCTGACCTGGGGCTGACTTCTCACAAGCAGACATATTAAAAATATTTCACTGTGTTGTGAGTAGTTAGTAATTCGTTAACAACCCCTCTGGAGGTGTTTTATATTAATATTATTATTATTGTAGACCTCCTTACTGTGTAAGTAAAAATTAAATTAGTTATTCATAGAATTGCACTTTATTTTCCAATGCAGCATTTTTCTATATGCATCCTGGTGTGACTGTCCTCTTTACTACGGTGTTCTTCCTGTATTTTTATCTGTCTCATGTAAATCTTAATTTTTCTTGGTTAGGCATTTAAATGAGGAGAGGGTATTTGTTTTTAACATAGGTTAAATAAATTAAACATTTAGTGACTTTGCTTTTGACAGCAAGCAGCCGTAAGACTGGATTATGGTACGCTTAAGTTGAAAATCTACCTAATCATGTCAGTGGAAAAATCCCATAGATTTCAATAGAGGTAGGATGTCACTCAAGGAGCTGTATCTTGTATCACAAGCAATTCTATGAATTTACAGAGTTAGTTTTGTTGGACTCACTTCCATATGATTTAACTCTATCACAGTGTGGCATAAAATGAAACAAAGTGGGGATCTGCATTTCTTAATCTTTTATAGCAAAATGTGACATTTTGAAAGTAGTATAGCATGCCCTTAAAAGTTGTATTCTTCTTAATTCTAGGTACATAAGCCACGTATGTCTTAAAACTAGTTTTATTACTAAAATTATTTTACCAAAAATATATTATTATGAAAACTTACACTTGTCCATGCAGAGAACACTGAACTGAACACTTTTGCAATGTGTGTTTAAAACTTAGAAATACTTTAAAAATGTTTCTTTAATAAGTTTCTGTTTACTTGCTTATTTATTTATCATTGATGACTACTTAATACAGAGTTTTATTACAAAATTAATATTAGCACATGCCTTTTTAATCTTGCATAGTACTTAGGATAAATATAGGAAAGATCCTTCCAAACAAATTAATTAAATCATATTTCCATTCCTCCTTTTGTTCCTGTAGATGAAAAAATGGTTCATGCATATTATCAAAAGTAATTGATATCATGAGACAAAGTGAAAGAGGGAAGATCTACAGCTCTAATAAGGAGGGAGGCTTCTCTCTGACCTGTGCAAAATCCTGACATTCTCAGGGAGACTGTCAGACTATAAAGTGAATAATGTTTATGTGAGAGGAAGGAAAATAAAATCTTATCAGGAATATTATCTATAATGCTGATCGTGACCTTTGTTTAAAAAGTTGAACTCAAGCTGGAAAAGCGTCAGAAAGGGCATTAGACTGAGAAGGCACATGGAGAGCTTGAAAGAGAATAATAAAAAAACCTCAACTCACTCAGTCTAGCAAAATGAAGGCTGAGGGGAATTTGATGGCTCTAAATACAAGAGGGGAGATAAGCATCACTGAGGAAAGAGCATTCTTTAAGCTAATGAACAGTGGTGCCATAAGACCAAATACAAGCAAACAGAATATTAATAAGTTCAAGCCAAAAATTAGAAAAGGGCTTTTCAATAATCAAAGCAGTGAGGAAGCCACTTCTGGTGATGCCATATTCATGCTTTCTACTCTACTCATCACATGTAACCAGGAATTAGTCTGTTACTTAGGCAAGGCCCTGCACAAATAATATAAGCTAAGTCGAAGGGCTCACCTTCAAGACAACCTTATATAGACCAACTCCTGAACTTTCGGACAATGCTAGTGTTTCACTAGATCCAACTTTTCATTCCTACCCTATCCTAGAGCTCCTATTCCTTCATCTTCTTTCCTAGGTAGCAGATATTTCTACCCCACTAATAGCAGCTCTACTGCCAGCTGCTACGTGCAACAGGTACAATTATCTCATCTGACTCCATCCAGAAGCATTCAAATGTCTTTACAACACACATCCTAGCACTCTCAATTCAGCAACACTGCAGAGAGACAGCAAATCTGTCTCTTTATAAAGTCAAGTAAGGGCAAGCAGAGTTTATTTGCACAGGCTCCACAATGTACCACAGCACCTTGCCAGCTGAGAACCACAGCTTGACAGCCTTGTCTTCACTCAAAAACATTTACCATCGTAGCTCTGCTGGAGGAACATTCCAGTTTAATTACAACTTCAATCTGAAAAATTCTGTCTGAAAGAAGCTGACAAAGAGGGGAATTCTTTTCAGATTTTCAGGGGTTGGGACAGTGTAACAGTAAGTTTTTCACAGATAAGAAACATCACCAAGAAAATCTACTCTCATTTATGGAAAACTGCCTTTCATTTATCCTAATACATTTCTATACATTTCTTTCTGTGTAAAACTGGATTACAACTATCTTCCTCCTTCCTGTCTCTGTTGATGGCCATAACTGTTGCTGACCTGTGATGAAAATCTGCAGATACAGAAGTCTGTAAACACATCAAAAGAAAACAGGGCAAAAAGTTGAGTGTATATGATTAGGAGACATTGGATAATATTAAGAGAAGATATAGCTACTGTGTTTACCAGCAAAAACCCAGTAACACTGAAATCTGTTAGTCCATCAGAAAGTCTCCCAAAAGATGCTATGGAAATTCCATCATTGCAAATTTGAAACTGAACTTCGCTTAATGCAGAGAACATCACTATTTTGGAAGGAAATTGGCAAACTCACTACAGTACATCTTTCCTCCTAAACAACTAAGGCTAGTTCTTCTCCTGCAAAAAACACAGAATTATAACCAAAAGCACCATTCTGCACCAGGATGAACTCAGAATCTTTTGAACAGAGACACCTATGTAGGAGAAAGGGTAGGAGACACCATTCTCCTACACAGAATGTATCAGTGTTTACATGGCCTTTCCTAAGATATGGGGGATCTTATTTAGGTAAATGAATTGAACATATTTCCAATACTTAGATGAATACTTAGATGGTACTTAACTACCATTCTGCTCTTTCCCTCCCAATCCTTGAACCATCAATGAAAATGAAGTTTTGCCATTTATTTCAGTGAAATGCTGATTGACTTGTAACTCAATGTGTTTCCTTTTTGGCATCAAATTTTGCACTTCCCAGCTGCACAGACATTTTCTTTACAGTGTTATTTCAGGACAGTTTAGATTATTAAACACTGACTACCTTTTCCCTCATCTCCTGCTACTAAAAAAAGACTTGCATCTTAAATGTTAATTATGCATTTGCAGGCAGTCTAAATGACTCAGGGGACTGAAATCTGACTCAAGCTTTTCATCGGTGGGTCATCAGTTCAAACCTGACTCAGATCAGCAGTGGCTGGAAGCTTCTACAATTCAACAGCTGTTTAGATGACCTATATGAAAGAATATAATATTACATTATATTCAGTTTCGGGTGGAAAAGAACCCACATCTTAAAAGTCATGCTTAAAATTGACATTAATTGGGATCCATGCTACCAGACCCTGAGAGGACAGCAGGTCTGGAAACTGAACTGTCCTGTCTCACTCTGCAATCTCCTCCACACTAAGAATGGAAAAACTCACACTAAGAATGGAAAAACTTGAAGATGGAACAGAAGAGGAATTTTTTTTACTTTCGTGGCTTCTCCTGTTCCTATGTTTCAACAGAACAAAAAGTGGTCTTGTAGGACCCTCAATCAATTGTGTATGAATATGTTCAGTTTCAAAATTGAAGGTCAGCATAGTAACAGGCCACGGATAATTATTCTATGCTTGATAACTACCTCTTTGTGTGCAGACTATATGAACTAAGAGATCATCCTTACGAGACTTCTTCAGAAAAAAACACCAAAACCAGAGTTTCATCAAACTCAATAGACTGAAATTCTGGTATCATGTGATATCAACACTTCAATTTTCCCTACTAAGAGGCTTTCTAAAAATTAGATTATTGATCTGTACATTCATATTAACTTCCCCAGTACAACTTATAGAGAGGCATCAGAATGCAAAAGTACTAGAAATCTTTTCTTAGTCTATGTCAAAATTTCAACACTTCTATGGATAAAAAAATTACAATCCAGACTTTTTTTTACTAGTCCTAATAGAAGTAAGCTGCATTCTTTTGTATTTGAAATTGTGCCTTTGAGCAGTGTGAAGAGCCAAAGTATAAGTCTTATGGATTTCCTCTACTCCCTGGGGGTAGGGAAGCTTTCAATTGGTCTAACAAATGGAAGAGCTCACACTCCCACAAACTGCAGAGGCAGCCAAGGAGAGGAGATAGCTGGTGAAGCAGAAAAGTGTTTCACTTTCCTTTATCAATTCTCAGCTTGACTGGGACTCTCTAACTTGTGCTGAGACCAGAGCAACCTTAGCTTCAGAATAAAGTCAATCATTTCTTCAAGAGAAGTTCTCACCCCTGGTTTGTGCAGATCTTGTTACAAGAACTTAGTTCAGAAACTCTGAGTATCTGCATTTATGAGACTGCAAATTACTGTTATACATATAGCCTAATGTACAACACTCAGTCCTGGTTTTATAAGACAGAAGTCATGAGTCTGTGCACTGTTTCTGGGAAGAAGGAAAGGGCAGATCTGATGTGTGTATGCATCCCTGTGATTAATATAAATACAAGACAAGATTTTTATGTAGAATCCCATACTCGGAAGTATAGCCCCAGCATGCATACCAAATATGCATTATCTGTAGCCTCTCTTTCTCTTATTTGGCATATTGGGCTGTGAAGTTTTGTGAAATAATTCTTATAGTACTTAGACAGAGACACAGTCCAAACTAAAATATCTTTGTTGCTTTGAACCTGTTGTTGGGTTTTATGTTTTCAAGATATCAAAAGTGCATAGCCTGCTATAAGAATTAACTGCCTACAAAACGTTAATTTTAATTCTAAATTGGTTGAGATGTATTCTTAATTCTTCTGCTGCAAATGATTAACGATATTGAAACAATGGCTAATAAAATCAGTTTTGCTGCAGACATATTGAAGATAGCATTGTACACATCAGTCCTTAAAAATCTGAAGTGGGCAAGACATTAAATGACCTGCAAAACTCAATTTTGTAATGAAAAAAAAAATCTCCTAGTAATTACTGAATAGATACAATTCACCAAGTTTTCTCACACTGCTACCTTGTGCATGGACAACCCAGATACTACATCCCTAATGAGTTCCTGTAGCTCTGATATAAAGCCACTGTAGCTTCATAGAAATATTTTTGCACTGTCATCTAGTCTTTGAGCACAAGAACTACCTTTTGTTTCTGTAAATCAATACGTCTGTAAGTGCTGGAACCTGGTGCCCAACTATGATTTTCAAAGACCAGGTTTTTCAGAACCCGGTAGGAAATTAGGTCCTGGACCTCAGCTACCTTCTTTGGGGAGGTAATTACCTTGTAGAAAGGGGGGAGCAAAACACAGTAAACCAAACTGCTCCACCCTTTGCCATCAGATGTAAATGATTAAAGACAGTGTCAGTTAATCATTAGACTTTTTGTTCTGTTTAACCTTCTTCCATTCTGAGAGGCTGTCAATGTTAGATTACATACATTTAAATACACACAGATCTTGCCCACCTATACTTTCAAGCCAGAGGGACAGCTGGGAAAAAGTGAATGATAAACAGTCTTCTCTAAAGAAACTAAGAGAAAGGGTGACCATACTAAATAAAAATTCCCATTCTCTAGCTGTTTGGGCACTTCACTTCTTTGACTTGTCTCTGGTTACAAAACCCTCTGACCAGGGAAAATTAGAAAATTATGTATCTCTAGTAAATGCACAGCCAATTGGAACTGGCAGAATGGGAAGCAAAAGCTAACCCTGGATGATCCTCTATCAGTAAGCTAACAAATAACTGAAGGGAGGATGCCAATGCAATGCTACCTTCCCCTGAACAACAGGAAATCCTAGTCGAGAAGCTATTCAGTCACACACACACTTCACAGAAGATGGATTTTGTACCCAGGTGCAGCACAACTGTCTTCAGAGCAGACCCAGACAGTCAGAACTCTGCCTGCAAAAATGCTAAGGCCCTGATCCTTTGGCACATTGCAGATTCAGAAAAAGGGGGCTAACATTTTCTGTTAGAAGTTGAAAATATTTTCTTTAGTTAAATTCACAGTGTAGACATTCAGTTATCATGGTAACATCAGAATTATAAAAGTGTTTGCCAAATTTGTAATTAACTTCAAGGTTGAAAGTTTTGTTGTTGTTTTTAAATCTAGCAAACATCAACTGGCAAAGAAATTGCATGCCTTAGAGTTTCTTCAACAGAGCAAAGCTGTTCAAGGCTTGATATTTTTAAACTCTGCAAGGCTCTCAGCTATTAGGAACAAAAATATCAGGAGCAAAAAAGTGTCTTTCTATTACTGTCTTGAGTTAAAAATGAAAGTATTTGGGTTGGTTAGTCAGAGGATTTACAGACTAGCAATTAACAAAAACTTCCAATATTATGAGATGTGGAAACTAAGTAGAATCTAGCTGCTTCACGAAAACTAAATTTAATAGAGAAACACTCAAAATGAAACCCTGCTTTAACACTTGTTCTTAGAGTCCCTGTATGAGTTTGGCATAGAGACAGAAAGAGAAACAGCATTAAAGAGAAAACAGAGTTTGACTTGCTGTTTTAAACAGAATAGGGCCTGATTCTTCACTGTGCTTTTTAAATCAGTAGCATCAACACTATTTGGCACTTGACACAGGATTGGGCCCAGATCCTCTTTCTGAACTTCTATATAATTGGGTTTCATAGACTGCTCTTAGTTTTATTAATTTTTTCCACCTTCTTTGTAACCCTGTATCTAAGTAATCTTGCATCTCAAATCAATATTCTAGCTTCTAACTTAAATCTCTTTTGGTACATTCTTCAAAACTGCTTGTTCTTCACAAATCTGTAATACCTTTATATGAAACAAACCCTAGTAATTTTTGACAAATTGTCAGAAATAAAGTATGTTCCCAATGTTTGATCCTTCCCAGCTTTGATCTCCCCAGTAGCTGCTTTTATGCTGATATTGTACCTATGCAAAAGAACTAACAAAAAAACTTAATACTATCTCATTGCTATTGAAATTTAACATTGTAAAAAAATAAATGAATGGTAATGGATATTGAACAACAGAAGCTATAATACTAATACTGCAGTGATAGCTTTACTAATACTGTACTGATCCCCTTTGCCCAATAAAATTTAGCTAGACAGCAAAGAAAGAAAGAATCTTGCTCAGCTGCACCTGAATCTGGTGCACTGAGATTGGTCAAAGTATCAGACTTAACTGTTTTTTTCTTTCTTTTATCTGCTTTCATTTCCCACACTGCAAGCTGTTTCATGTAGAAACTGCGTATTACTATATCTACAGCACATTTTGCTGTTCCCCAGAGTCATCATCTTGATTTGCATATTTTTGAATTTACTTACATATTAGTAGAGTGTGTAAATTACTGATGGGAAGAAGAAAAGAAGATGAAGCCTGTACACAGTGACAGATCAGAGACAATGGACAAACTGAAATACAGGAAATTCCACTTAAGAAAAACCTTTTTTTTTTTTTTGTACTGTGAGGATTGACAAAAACTGGAACAAATTGTCCAGATTGTTTGTGAAGTCTCCATTACTGGAGTTATTCAAAACTCAACAGGACACGTCCTTGAGCAAACTGCTCTACCAGACCCTGCTTTGAAGAGGCCCCTTTCAACTTCAACTACTCCACAATTCTACTGTTTTGTGATTCTACAATTCTAGGAATAAGTTAATAATTACAGCAATTGCTGTATAACAAGAATTTAACATAGATTTAACCAATACAAAAACAGCCTTAGAGAATACAAAAAGAGTATTAGGAGAACTCACTTGGCGTTATAGTGTATATTAGCTGAAGCTAACATTTATTTTAAGCACCACTTTGGTAAATTGCTCTTCCTCATAAAATACAGTTCTATTCTAAAAAAAGTGCAAGAGAAGCATATATTCTATATTCAGATATCAGATTAGTTTATCAGTCACAGAAGTCAGTATTCGTATTTCCATATTGTGAAAATATAGCTCAGGACTTGACCAATAGTGCAGCAAGAATTTGCTCCTTGCTGGTTTAAGCGAAACAGTTTTCAATAACTATTGATATCACTTATAGTTTTATTTTTCGGGGGAAGAAACACTAAAACAGGAGTTCAAATGTTTTCACTTGCAAGGAAAAGCAACCTTCTGGCTGCTTTATTTGGAAACAAATTGACTTAGGAGAAAACTTTCTTAAACTGTAGACCACACACCTGGAAAATTGTAGTAGACCTAAGCTACAGACCTGGCATCTTGGAAATATGTAGCACTTGCCAGATCCTACTCCAAGCCTGTCTCATTCCCTTCCACCAGGCTCCTGCACTTCCCAGAAGAAATACCCATGCAGTGACAGTCATTGCTCTTCACCCCCCAGCACTCAGTCAGCAGCCACCCATCTGGTTCTGTGCATACGGTACTGCCAGAATAAAGGGATGAACCTAAAGGCAGGCTAGAATAAAAGAAAGGGTGGCAGGAAGATGCAAAAAATCAAAGCCAGTATTCATAACAAAAAATACGCAAAGTAGAGGAAAAAAGGAAGGGAGCATCCATTCTAGGAGAGCCTTTTGAGATGGAAGAGACAAATAAGAGATAGGAAAGGGGAATAATGTGAGATACTGCTAAATGGATGGTCACCAAAATTTGGGAAAGAAGGATAGAGCACACAGGTGTGTTGGAATAGTTTGTTCCACTCCATTCTGTTTTTTTTCCTCAAATTCCAGAATATAAATATAGAAAGTACAGAAGACTTAGAGTCAAGAAGTCAAGATAATCTCTACCAGACCCGAGAAAAGAGGTAGGACAAAAGGAAAATTGCTTTAAAAAAATACATATAAAAAAATGTGCACAGTATGAAATGCTGCATCTGCTGGCAAGTTTAAATCACAGGAAGTATACTCAATTCTCAACCTTGCCTGTTGGATAAATGGCTTCCAAGGGTGGAAGGGCTGAGGTCAAAGCAGAGAAGGACAGAAACATACAAGAACACTAAACAGCCTATAAAGTTTCTCTATTCCTTTCCTTTCTCTTTGGCTCCCATGGGTTTCCAGTGCTGCTCTTCAGCAACCATCATATTTTTGCATGTGGATAATTTTGCTATAGAATCTCCCTCAAAGATTAACTTTTCCAAAAAGGCATCTACACACGATGACATTACTGCTTTTTGTACAAAGCCTTCAAGATTAATTGCAAAATTATTCTAATCCAAATTCATTTTGGAGGGTCAATCCTACAGACCAGTGTACCTAGCTCATCACAGCATTATGCAACTTAACTGAATAAAGTGAAACATGTTACCTAAGAAAAAGAACTGGCTCAAACCAAACTGATTCTGAAACTTTAGATATGCTGAAGAACGTTTTTGGCACAGGGTTTATCCATAGGTAGAAGATGCCGTACAGGTATAGATTATTATATTAACATTAGATAGGTACTCTACTGACAGAATGGCAAAATGATAAGAAATATATTTTGGAATTAAAAAGTAATCAGGAAGTTAACCCTTTGTTTTTTCTGCTCCCTGTTCTCTCTGTTAATTTAATGGGTTTAAACACACCCTGAAAAACCTGCTGCAATGCATTCTGTAAATTACTTAACCTTACAGCAATAGACAGAGCGTAGACATAAAGCCTCCAGGAAAAAAAAAAAAAAAAAAAGAAAAAACCAAGACTGACTGTTCCCACATTTTCGCACATGATGGAAACATATAATTATATTATAAAAGTACTGATTACTCCATTTTACTGAGGTGCTTGGAATTTGATTCTGAAGACCACACATACTAACTGCCACTCCTAGGACAAGAACACTGCCAAAGTCTGTGAACTTTAAACACTTTCATGACAGACTGAAACTTAATTACTTATTTTTCATGGTCTTAAGCCATTATTTGTTCATAAATACTGCAGTCATCACAGTACAATAGCAGGAACTTGTCATTGTCACTGAATTACCAGGTAGAACCTGTCAATATTTGGCTCTTTCATTATTACATTTGGATAGAAGTCAATCCCGCATGCTAGGACCAAAGCTTCCCGCTATAACAGTGAGAATCTGGAGTAGCAACACTGCCTTCACTGGTATCATCTTGGATTTGTATTGGTGGTGAGAACAGAATTTGAACCTGAGTCCCATCCTGAGTACTCAAGGGTAATGAGTACTGCAATTATAGCTAATCTCAGCACCTTCTGACTCAGGTGGGTCTAGATGTAATAAATCAAATCAGGACAAGAGCAGTTACTAATTTAAGAGACTTGTCAGTATAATCAACTTATTAATTGTGTCACGTCAAAAAAATCATTAGCAGCATCTATGTGTACACAAAGATTCTTTCAATAAATTTCATATTGAGAGGCACTGAAAACTAGGACGTGGGAACACCTGTTATGGACTTTACCCAAACCTTCAGTATTTTGTAAATTTTGCTCAAATAACTTACATTCTGCCTTTCAAAAAAATCTGAGATACCTCATCTACCTCTTCAGTATGCCTATCATTCATGCAACCAATCCAAATGTGTTAGTATACAGGTAGGATGAGTGAATTCAAATAGCAATGCTCAAATTTAACACAGTAGATGTTGAAGAATGTATCAGAGACATAACTAACCCATCTATTTTTTTTCCAGTACATATTCATGAAGGATGGGGAAGGAGGGTTGTTATATGAACAAGGCCACAGGTTTTCAGCTGCATTAAAGAAAATCTAATGGATTTAGAAATCCAAATCTAGTTTGAACTATTCCTGAAGCTGAAAAAAAATTCTAGATGCTCAGATAATCGAAATTCCACCATCCAATGAATTATCAGGATTTTTTTATTATTATTTGATAGAAAACCTGCACCAACACTAAATCTAAATTTCCTTTCCATTCAAGTCCACTGAAAATCAAAGAAATTTCAGAAATACATTAGTCATTCACTTACAACACTGGGATGAGTTCCTGGCTGGGAACAAAGCTAGCAGATGTTTCTATTTCTGCCACTGCCAACTTTGATAGAATCTCTTAGGCTACAATTAATAGACTGCAATCTTCTGCATATCATAGAGCATATACACATCAATAATGGTCTGGGTACAACATGGGATCCTGGTGACAATCAGTCCTGCACGTTTGTTGATGCTGCTAAATGCTCTTTTGTGTAGAGTTTTATGACCATATTTCTCACCTAAAGTCTGCCTTTGCTTTTGATGCTGCTGTTGCAGGCGTTTGCTGCTGAGAGCTGCTGATCTCCTGTCTGGTCTAAACACTGCTCTAATGGGCCTCTTGCCTAATGCATGGCTCGTAAAGATTCCTGGCAGTCGATTTGCCTGGTTCTGATTTGTACACTTGAAAAGGAAACATGAAGTTAAGGTAGTGCGCTGTCATGCACATGGCAAGTGCAAACGCAACTTTTGTTCTGACTCTAGGAGGTGATTTGGAAAAGAATAAGAGAAAGAGCAACAGCAGCAATCAGTAGTACAGATATTTCTCTCTAGGCAAGCCTGTCTCTTTGGAGCAAGACGACTTACCTTCCAGATTGTTGCACATTTGCTTTTATACATGTTATCATTGGGATGTACTTTTGTGTACCTAAATGGAATTAACCACCCCTCTCCCCAAAATCTACAGAAAAACAAAATTCTAGAAGCAATAATCTAAAAAAAATTTCCAACACTAAAATATCTTGATTGGCTCTTGTAACTATTTGGGATGTCTGGCTAGGTACAGCCTGTTTGGTGCTGGAGACTATGCATTTTCTTTCCCTGTCAGATTCCTTTCTGACAAACATACTTTCTAAACTGCAGAGCATTCTTGCCTTCTCTCCCATCTCTTTTCTCCAGATTGACCTAAAATCCATAGAAGGTGACAAGAAAAAGTTTTGCACAGAACACAGTGCTAATAGTGCATGCTGATAAACTTTGATCATCCATTTAAATGGAGCACCAAGGAACAAAAGATATGGCTACTTCAAGACAAAGCAATTTTTCAAGAGTGAATTCCAAGCAGGTGGTAGCTAAGCAACAGCTCACCTGTACAGGGACTTTGATCACTTGACAAAGCAGATCAGAGTAACACAAGGGAAAGAGGACTAGAGATTACAAGAAAAAAGGGTCTTTTCTTGGCCTATCAGAGAGAAAGATGGAAAATAGACCAACATGGAAAAACTACTGCAAAAAGTAGCCTGATGATTTGGAGAAGAGAGCAGCTGAAGAAAGGAGCTCATGAACATTTTAGTAACCACACTTTATACTTTGAACAGCTTTTTTTTACTTCAATACCTCTGTTGCTTCACCCAGTATTGACAGAAATACTTGGGGAACTGGAGAACAGTGCCTCTTCCTAACTCCAGGCTTGAAAGACAACAATTTTCCGCCCTTGGCCCATGCAGTACCCATGTGGAAAGAGACCTTGGCCAGTGAGGAAGAAAAAGGTGCGTGTACAGAACTTCAGAGGAGTTGCAGGGACAAATGGCAGCAAAGCTGGGGAGACAGTTGCTGAAGCCTAGGGTGGAATCTCTTTCTGGATGTAGTGACTAGGGGCACATACGGTTTACAGGTGTGGAACCAACTCAGGGACGAAGAAAAGAATTTATTAGATTAGATGTAGAAATTAAATAATAGAACAGGAGATGAGAGGTATATGGAGAGAATAATATCTATAGCAGTCACTGTCACAAACACTGGAGACAGGCAATAAAGAAAAAACAGATGGCAGGCCAAAAGAACAACATAACCATTTTCAAATACCTTATGATTCCATTGATTATAAAGTTCGATTTTACCTCTTGAAGTTGGCAAATCTCTTAAGTATATCTCATATTATTGCTCCTCTATCTGCATATTGCAGAACTGTTATGATGCTGGCTCCCATATGAATTAAAACTGCATTTGCCTTCAAAAGGAGTTGAAAATTGGGCAGGAGGACAAGCTTAGAGCCTGGATTTGTAAGTATTTATTTTTTGTGGGGAGAACCTGTACTGGCATCACAGACAGGAAATGAAAAAGTTATAGAATCATGAGGTCAGTAGTCAGACGGGTACTTCTTTTTGTGAGGAACCCTGCTATCTTTTCTAGCACTTAAAGTCACTACACTCCTGAGGGAAAACAGAGAAGAACATTTTAATTAAAAATGAACATCCACAAAACTTTATAAGCCATTTTTGCAATTTCATTATTCCAGCCAAAGAAGAAAGATACTAACATATTATTAACATCCCTTAAAATATTTATTAAGGGAGATTTAAATTAGCTGTCTCAGTCCAGCACTATTGGAATGATTCCAATTCTTCGGTATATCAAAGGTAAGGACTAAAATAGTATTAGAATAGCAGCAAGAGCATTGATGATGCAACTGAGCTTTAGAGGTTCTGATGAAGAGTTTATTTTCCTCAATAATTGGTAATTATTAAACTACAGAGTTTCTCCTTATTAAGTGCAGAGTCCACTCAAGATC
Source organism: Calonectris borealis (assembly GCF_964195595.1). Classification (NCBI taxonomy): domain Eukaryota; kingdom Metazoa; phylum Chordata; class Aves; order Procellariiformes; family Procellariidae; genus Calonectris; species Calonectris borealis. The sequence continues at coordinate 8,222,919 of NC_134323.1, forward strand.
CTGGGGATCCTGAACTGCTGCTTTTTCTCTGTGAGTTAAGAACTGCTGCAAATGACAATGATACAGCATAAGATGTCATATGTGTGGTGAGTACAATTAAAGATTTTCTCTCTGTATTTGTTTGAAGACTGACAGCTCAGCCAACAGGGCAGTCAGGTTTATGCAGCTTTCTGTAAGCTCATTGACAGTTTTCCCTGTGAAACTCTCTTCCTGGCTCTCTTCATCAGGTAAAATCCTTCTGAACCTTTGTCAGACAGCTCTTTCAAGAGCAAACAGGATGGGGAGTCCCACCATGAGCAGCTATGAAGTCTCATTAAAAAAAGTCTTTCACACTCTGTTGTCCTTGTTCTGTATTATAATGATGGTTTGCCATAAAGTGCAAAGAAATGTTATTCTAATGAACAGAGGAGAACCACTGCTACACTGAGGCATGATTAATGAGCTGAAGTCGTTCATGAAGTCATTGGCTGGTGACCTTTGAATTTGAAGAATTTTATTGCATGTAAAGTATAATAGGAGAAATTATTTGGTTAGCATACAACGTATTCATGGTTTAACAAAGGGATTTGGAATGGGTTATGGTCCAGGGGAAGAGGCAATCCTGACACAAAAAATGAGATTACTTCTTCCCCCTCTCTCCTTTTTCATCCTCCTTTTATTCAAATGCAATTGAGGGTCCAGTTCCGTACCGTGAGCTCACCCACGGCTATGAGCACGTGCTCATAAGCCAACATCTGACAGAATTCCCTTCCCTCGGCAAGACCAGGGGAACTAGAGAGCATCAGTTGAGGGAGGATCTGACCCTACCTGGGTTGCCACATGACACAGAAAAAATTAAGAAAATTAAGATTTTCTCTTTAGAGGACTAAACTCAGTTCATTAGATCATTTCAGAGGGCCCATGTCTTTGAGAGCCCCAGCCTGTGTCCCAGTGACCACATTGTCAGAAGCAGCCAGTAACCACCTTCCCTCATGCAGGGTGGGGTCAGTAGAGGCTGAGGCTCAGACTGATAAATGACTCATACAGAAAGAACTGGAATTGCTTACACTTTGTCCAGACACGGTTAGGACTGTTCCAGTTTCACTAGGATATCTGGGAACCATAACCCTCATAAGTCTACACAAAGCCAATAAAAGCACAAACCACTAAGCTTCTACTTGGCCACTTTCATATATGCCACATTGGGTCTGCTTTTGTGTGGCTGAACAGAGGAGGAAATAGGGTTCAGGAGCCTTTGTTAGTGCTCCAGAAACCTTCCTGCCTGTCAATTCCTTCTTATGACCCTGCTTCTCAGCATGTGGGGTGCACTTACTGGCCACAGAAAGCATAATGAGGTACAAAATATTTCCCACAGGGAGTCACATACCCTGCTGAGGCTCAAAAGCCTTCCTCATTGACTGAGCGAGGTGCCAGCTGGTGATAGGAACACCCCTTCTCTCGCAGCAGAATGACAGGCCCACCCACTAGTGCTGAGAAGACCTACAGTACTATTTACTGTACTGTTTTGAATATAAAGGAAATTAACAAAGCTGATAGCAGGCAGTATGTGAAGGACGCAATAAGAAGGGATTGATTAGCTACTTTGTTCAAACTGTAATGATCAAAATGACAAATGATCAAAGGCAGCAAAGGACACTACATGTGGCACTGCAAGAATTCATCTATTCTCTTATACGCTGCTGCTTCCAGTGTGAGGTAAAAACAGAAATTCTACCTACTCTGGCATCTGCAAGAAGGAACGAGAGGACAGAAGCTAAAAATACGGTTAACCTAGTTTAAAAGTAAAATACTGCCCTAATACTGTACATGGAGAGGAACTAAGCACCTTTGTTAGTGTTTTCTGACTCTACTGTGTTTTCACTCATAAACAAGAAAGAAAAGTTAACTGGACCTCAACCCCGAGTACTCAGCTGAGAATCATTCCTCTCCCTCTGCCATCCTTTGGTTAAGAGATCACTTTGCTTCTAGACTGTGTGAGCTTGCATTGGACAAAACCAATTGGGCATGGAAATGAAAACTGTTTGGCACTTTTCAGTTTCAAAAACAGGGAGAGCAGTCAAATAACAGGAAGAGAAGGCAATAAAGAAAGTTTCTCCATCCTTTTCAGATTTTCACTCAGTAAATTTAGATTTTCTAAACTAAGTTATAATAATATTACCTTGTACTTTCTTTCACATCTTTTCTTGTTGTGTGTAAATGGACAGACAAGGGGAAATCCCATTTCTTTCCCTACAAAAATAATGACAAATTCTTGCAAACTCCCTTTAAAGTTTTCCACCTACTTTTGCTCAACTTTGCATTATAGAGCTTCCTTTAAACTACTGATCTCATTATTGCCACAGTACCATGAAGACTTTAAACTACCATAAGACCATATTATCACTAAAAGAAGCACTTTATGTCCTCTGTCTCTAAAGCCTCAACCTGTACTTTCTTCTCTTCTTTTGTGCCGGAGTAAGTATTTGCAAGGCTAGGTCGTGAACCAGATTAACAAACCTAACTATATCAAAACTAATTCAGTCTTATTTTGCCAGGTTAATTTTAAGCCAATTTGTCCCCCTTTGTTGTCCATTCTTGTGCCAGCATAAGCACATAAGGGAGGACAGGAATGAGCTGCTGGGGTCAGGGCAGGATGGGAACGCTTACTTAAGCAGTGGAGTTGGCTTAAACTGGCTTAAAGTGATGGCTAAACCATGGCCCCTAACACAGATGTAGCCACACCAGACATTCCATCATTAACCCAAGAAATTATTTCATTATAAATTCTAGCAAGGGTGGCATCCTCACACAGGAAACTTCAATTTTGCATAAATCTGTATTTTCTGACAAAAAGGTGTGACAGGGCAACTTTTTCAAGAATCATCACTGGGAAATATTTTCAACACCTGACGCATAGCTGCACACATGCTTTAGGCCACTTTTGGTGCCAGAGAGCCTGGACTGCTCTGTGACAAGAAGTAACAAATATACCTGTTTTCCAGAGAGCCCCTCTGTAGTTGCCAGGCTGTCTATCTCTTGGCAGACTGAACAATGACACAGTAGAGTGAGGCAACATGATTAGTCCAAGGTGTTAGTATGACAGCTGTAGATTTTGAGAATTCACTTGTGGGACACTACACCAGGGATTTTCTTTATTTCCATGGTATGGGAATAGTATAGTTTAAATTGTCTAATGAGAGCAGCAGAAGAGCTAAGTGGGATTTGATATTTTGCTTAATGAAGTGTGCAGAAAATTGCTAATGGATTTAATCTGCATAAATTTCTTCTAGCATACATATTCCCATGCACCCACACACATTCACTCTAAACTCAATTGTTAATGATGAATTTCATTTGTTCCCACATCAGAATTAAGAATATTTAATGAATTGTAATGTATAGTTAATTATCACATTCATAACTTAGACCTCATCTATACTGAGGCTGAGTGGGGGGAAAAGAGGTAGCTCCTTGTTACAGCTATACCAAAGCAGTTAGTGTGGCAAACACAGTGTAAATCCAGGCACTTGAAGATGAGGCTTGCAACAATGGCATAAACCCTGCTGAGTAACCAAGGTATATCTTTTCCAAGGGAAGATGATTTTTGTATAGCTGTAAAGCACCTTTAATGGACAATATCTTTTCCTCCAGGACTACATACAAATATAATCAGAGCGAGGCACTGACAAACCCTTAGCAAATCTGGAAAAGAACATGTAAGTGATTCATTAGTTACCAAGAAGGGTTCATTCTATTGCCAATTCACTGAATTTTCCACAGAATGGAGAGAAAGCAAGAAGCAAAAAATACTTTCCTCAGCAAAGGAAATGCATGCAATGCATGGAGTAGCATTACATGAATTTTCCTTCTGGGGTGAAAAAAGGAGAGGGAACATACCAGGAGAGCAGTTCAGCTGCATAAGCACAAACCTATGCTTGGAATGGTGTGAAACTAGCTATTTTTCTCTCAAGTCTCCCAAGTCTCTTGCTAGTGGCAATTAATAATGGATTTGTTTCTGAACCACAGCAAATCCTCCTGCATTGTACAATTTTCCCATCATCCCAACCAGTCAGCATCTCTCTTATATGATGTCTCCTTTCACACAGACTGAGCACTTCCAAAACACAATTTACCTCTTAAGGATTGCATTATCATATGCATAAATTTAAATACCTTACTATAGTATTTCTTCACCTTGATTATGTTGTCAAGAGGTTTGCCATTAGTTAAAACAACACTGCATTTTGAAACTGTCTGTTTCTATGGGTAAAGAAGGAGTTGTGAACTAAACAGTTCAGATGTGGGCAAGTTTAGAGAAGTTACTTTAGAGATGAATCTGGCCCATTGTTGATTGGTTAAATTCTAATGTGTCTCTATAACTCCTTTTTATCTTCAGTGAAAACCACTTTTCGATTTTGATGTAGTCAAAACTTACTTGTGTGTAGCAAGCACATCTACTACGCAATAATTAGCAAGGTATCTCTGGATTGTTTGTTGAACCACGTGACCTTTGAAAGGTGGGGGGAGGAAGAAGAACAGAGAGAGGAAATTAAAACAAGTGTCCATCAGTGAGCTGGTAGAGACTTCAGGGAAGTCTGCCATGTTACTTGCCTTGTTCCTATCTCTGGGTATCCTTGTGGGGCTAAGCCATAAAGACACAAGTACAAGAGAGAAGAGATAGGCAGAAAATGGACAAAAACAGAGCTAGAGACTCTTGAAACAGATGAACACAGTTAAGGATTTCAGAATAAAACATTTTTGGACTTGCTGAATGCAACCATTTAATATAACTTACAAAGATTTGTATTCATTAGCAACATATCATCCCTAAATCTCTTTTGGAGCCTAGTGTTACCTGCATTCTATCTTTTACCTCTTCTTCCCTAGGAATTTATATGTCAAATTTACTGAAATTTATTATATAGCTTGCTTTTCAAGGAAAATACCCCAGAAATGCATTATGATGACAAATAACTATATTAAATATAATACCAGATGACAACATTTGTACCTGAGGCTTATTTCCTAAAAAACCTAGTCAGACTATTACTATTCCCATGATCCAGTACCATTCAATATTTTTATTTACATTTAGCTTGTATAATCTAGCATGCCTAAGAAAATTATTTCAGGTAGCGACTAAGACAATAAGAACAGATTTAAATGATGATATTCTGTGTCCAGAAGGAATTACATCTCAACTGACAATAAGCACTTCTTTCCTGAGCTACCTATTATCTATTCAGGTGACTGAAATAACAAGACCATCTGGCTACTTGCAAAAAAGGTTACAGTCATCACCTCTGTTGCCCCTGGCCTTTGCAGGGAAGAGCATGGAGGCTTGATATTCCAGATACGTCAGATTGAGGGGCTGAACAGTTGCAGTCTTTCTACTACACATAGGCAGGGGACAGTTTATTCCTGTCTTAAACCAGTACGTTTCAGGACTCAAATTACTTGAATGCCCTTCATCCATGAAGTTATTCCATAATAAAGGAGGGCATGAATTTCAACTGAAATATGTATTCAGAGTGACTCCGCGGACACTGTTATTTTGAAGGCATAGGGCACCTTCAAAGTTGGATTTTACAGAACAACTGGGTATATTCATGCTGTACTTTGAATATAGACTGGCAACTAAATGCCAGCCCAAATTCACGTTTATGTTTGCATTGTGGCAAGCTTCAGACAACTCTAGGGACATGAGGTAAGAGTACGTCCCCTTACCATAGGCTCAACCATACCATAGTTTGCAGTGTAGGTGCACAAGTATACTATGCCTCGTACTGTCACCATCACCAACCATATTTGATGTTCTTTCTGCAACATCACATGTTTGACATTGGAGAGGCAGCCCTGGATGATTCCAGCAGCAGCTTTAATATTGCCCATCATCAGGGCAGATAGATATGATCTATGCCAACCTACAGACGCCCCACAGGCAGTATATGGAGGAAAGTGGGCCAGGGAGTACAGTGAGCTTTAATCCATTCCCATCTTGGCCACAAAGGGATAGTATATTGAGTCAAGGTAATGCCTGTATGAAGGATTAGCTAGGCACTTTCCTGTTTGCTGCTAGAATTAACATGCACATTTAGAAAATGGTAAGGAAAACTGGCTATGCTTCTAAGCCACCTTGGGAAGGCCTTCTCTTTGGGTTTAGAGCTCTAGCAGTAAACAAACTTGCTTGTTCAAAGAAGTGTAAGTTACCACCTGCCAATGCCAACTGAGTCCAGTCATACAGACAGCAATATTTAGATATACTTCGTGTGCTTTCTGCCATTCATTGTGTAATAGTAGCACATGAAGATGTTTATAATGATCAGGCTTTTAATAAAATAGCCATTTGCAGGTAGGGAGCATTCCAAACATGAACTTGGGCTGTCTTCTGATGCTTCTTGAAACTCTCCCCTCCCACACCACCTCCCCCAACTCCATATTGTAAGCTACAAGCAACAATTCAGTCTTTCATTCACTCATCCCCCTTGTTGCTCCCCAAGCTCTGCCTTAATTTAAATCATTAAATATATCTTAAAATAAGACACAAGAAAACCTCTCAAGAATACGTGAAGAAATTGCCTGTTTTGTACCAGTTGAATGAACTGTGGGAAAATTCTTTTGGAAATAAGTTCTATTATACCAGATTTCAGTATAAAACAATGTAAAGAATTGAACCTGCAAGTGTTATCACAAACAAATCTGAATTAGATTACACTAGTGACAGAATTACTAGCGTGTTTATATGTATCCGTAACTTCACTCCTTAATATGAGAAGATTTTACCTTAGTGGAGTTTCCATGCATCTCCACAGCAGAATTGTACAGACACGTCAAAGTTCCAAAGAAAAAATATCTGGTACTCTTTTTGCTCCTGGAATTTTAAAGAAATATTTTTCACGTTATTGTTGCAATAAATAAATTAATAATTAATCGAGTCATATTATCCTTAGTCCTCAAACACTGCTGTTAAATTTTTGACAGTAGTTTACATGTAGGGTTTTTTTGAAAAGGTGATACGAGTATATTAAATTAGTTTACACTGATTCCTTAGTCTATATTTCAAATGTAAAAGTAAAGTAATACATGACAATTGCTCTCTGGTTTCCATAACCCAGTCCATTTTTAGCAAACATTTACGTGGGCTAATTTGGAATAAACCATATAGCAGTTTTGACTCAGGTTGTAAAAGCAATTCTTTCATAAGTGCTGTTAATTACACTGTTTGTTTAAAAGAGTACAAATTTTTTACAAGGCTTTTAGATAAAGTTCCTAGAAATAATATTTGCAAATACATTCTTTGTGGTGTGCAATATTAATAGGTTTTTTCCATATAACAAGCAGGTAATGCAGATATGATAACAAATACATTCTAATTACGAGCTACATTTGTGAGGCTGCCAATTCCCACTGAAAACACAAGAATTAGATGACTACAAAAGCTTAAAAACTCTTGATTCCAAGTCATTAACTTTAACTAATTAGAAAAGTGGCCAAGGTATAACTGATATCTGGCTGAAGGGATAGCATGAAGAGTTTTTTTAAATAATTTTTTATGTTCTGTTAATTTTAGGTATTAAATGCCATTTTAGGAGGTTTGGGAGCTTAGCTGTACCAACTGGTTTTCATTGAATTAGTAAAGAACCCTCTCATGGTAGCAGGAATGTAAATTGGAACGAGTAGATGAGGAGATACCTTTTGCATAATTCTTTGAGTAAGCCACTGTCGTGATACATTATAGGGAAAAAAAATGGGGCTGTGTATTTTTTTTTTTTACCCTAAGAATTTCAGAAGGAAGTCAATTAGGTCATAGCTAGCCACAACACAATATATCAGTGTTAGGTAATTTATATGTAAGTAGGTTAAGTGATTCCATACATTCAGTAGCTTCTCTACTGACCATTTACAACCAAGATGATTTCCAGGTGCCTACACTGGAATAATTACATAGTTGCAACATTATTCATAGCCAGAATATCCAGAAAGGGTACATGGAAACACCTATGGCACTTCTTATGAATAAGCAAACTGTTACATTTTGTAATGTTTAGGACCAAATACCTGACCCAAATATTGACATAACACCGGGGCATGGCTGGGGACATGACAGGCTGAGTACAGGAAACTTATTGGAAATGTTTATTAAATTTGTACATTGGCCTATCAGTTATGTCACACTGGGTTATGTCATTCAGATTTTATTGTATCACATCATGCCTGTCAAATTATAATGGTGCCTGACTGGCAAAACACAATCTAGTATAAAATTTGATTGTATCTTACCTATTTGGGGCTTTTCAAAAGCACAGCAGATTATATGTCCTTTAAAATATCTTAACTTTCACCACAGACTTCTTGCCAACTTTCCGTTCAACTGAAAAAGAATATTCACAAATGAATGCCACGTGACATGTAAACGTGCAATAAGGCAAAATTATAAAGTCCAGGAAGCAGATGAGCTGGCTAGCTATGTTTATAAAAGTGACTGAGTATCAACTGATGATTGAAATAAGATACTTTACAACTCAAGCATTAAAGCACATGGGACAGGCATAACAGGTTCCCTAAGTGACTCTGCATAGCCACTGAAGCCATAGTGTCACACAGCTACATCGATATGTTCTAACAGTACTGTTTCATATATAAGTTACTAACACAAATTAAAAAAATGTGTCCCTGCTTAATCAGTTTATTTGTATTATTATGCATTAAACAGTAACATTGAAGGCCACAGGATAACTGCCACATTGGCTGAAATGGGACCTGAGTCTGTCTAACTTCAGTCTTATTTTCAAGGCAGTTAAGCCTTGAGTCCTTTTACACAGTTAAAATAAAAACTTTCAGAAGGATTCCTATTAAACATAGATGGAATAATTATTAAAAAAAAGCGTGATGTACAGTCTATCATTAAAACTGATTGAAATCAACTTGTGAGCTATTCTAGCACTGGCATGTTTCATATTGGGTTGCCTGGCTCTAAAGCTGGGGAAACATCCAAACCACAAAAAATTTTCTGCTTCAAATTTTTTTGCCATCAAAAATACAAGAAATTTTGAAATGAAAAATCAGTGAGAGTTGAAAGATTCTTGGCAGCCTCTACTGTTTCTCAGCTTGCCAAAAGTATAACTACTGAGGAATTTCCTTTTTTTTTTTTAAAAAAAAAAAAGAAAAGAAAAGAAAAAAAGAGCATGCTGCCTGCCTCAGTGTCTTTCTAACAAAGCAAGTGCAGATCTTACACCCTAGAACAGAACCCCCATGTCAAATCATTCAGGAAACTTTCACTTCTTGTATTAGTAGTAATTGTTTTGAAATCATAAAACTCTTAGTACCTGGCACAGAATAAGACTCAGATCTCTGACAGCTACATCAGAAGTTACAAGAAGGTGACAGAAAGGGGAAAAATAGGTTAGATACAAGTGAGACAAAATGACAAGAGAGTTTAATCATGGAAAAGTAGGAAAAGCTGATTAACCAGTGTTGAGCTATTGTGACCATGAAACCAAGAAAATGTTGACAATGAGGTAGCAGAACAGATTCATCACAGAATAGAGATGGACACGTCTAGATTTGCTAGGTATGCCCAAGCAATTTGAAGAGAGTTTACAAAAATATGAAACTGGAAATTTCAATATCACTCTCTAATTGTCATTTTCTTAAGTGTGGGCCAATCACATACAGCGTTTTGAACCCTGGAAACAAAGTCTGAATGCAACGCTTCGCATTTCTGTTATGTATGTTCTTTGTTTGAAAAGAGAAAGGGGCTGCTTGTTCAAATCTCACACACAGACACATACACACATTTTGTATGTCACTAAGTAAACCCCAGGGTTCTCAGTTAAATGAAGTGCATCACTGGAATCTAATAAAAATGGTGAACATATTCCAAATAGCATCCACATCATGGTAGAAAGTGTTGCTGTCTCTTACGATCAGCAAATAATTAATGTCTTTAAAATGAAAAGCATCTTAAAAACACTAGAAGAGAAAGCATTTTCCTTGTAAGTGAACACCTATTATGCAACATGTTGTTAAAACAATCAGATTCGCTCTTGTCCTTCTATAGGCCCAAAATGTTTAAAACAAAACAGTAATGTAATCTATTGTTCAAGCAATACAGTCATTTATTTTTATAAAAGATTACTTTTCTGTATTTTGCTTCATTTGTAGCTGTTATACCATTATGTAATAAAAAACACATTGTTTCCAAAAATATCCAATTGTCACTGGGAAATAAGGTTCTTTTGTTTAGAAATGGCTTTGCCATGACATTGCTACATCTCCATTGGAAAACAGGAAAATATACAATAGATTTACTCATGAGTTCAAAACAAATGCTTGAAAAAAAAATTAAATGCTGAGTGTCATCCAATTTGGCACCCAAAATATTTTTCACCTTTTCTAGTAGACTGTCCTTGTCACACCATAATGAAGAAAGTGAAAGCTATCCCTTTTTCTGTCTTTAAATATCTTGCTGCTACGAGTATTTTCCCACTGTTTCTAGCCCTGAATAGAATTTTATGTTACAGGTAGAGCAAATGAAGAAACCTATTTTAAGAATAAAATATTACTCAATAGGAGTAAATGTGACTGATTCAGATAAAGAAAAAATTAAATTAATTTTTAAGTATCCAAAGTGAATTATAGGTAATCTTATTTTCAAATTAAGTCTCTTACTACCTACGAATACCTTATTAAACACTGATGCATAGCATTTGTTCTTTTTTCTTAAACTCAGACATCTATTTCATTTATATGCAATATTTTAAATGCATTTATTTAATACAACGCGTACCTCTGTACTACAAATTGCTTTTATTTGTCATGAATTCTAATGCTCATTTTTTATTCTGCTTTGAAATATCCAGCCACTCTTGGCTTTCTTTTCTCTCAGGCTTTGATATATAGGAATCATTTCCCCAGGCAGCAATCAGTGTTGATAAAAGAGTTTGAAACTCAATTCACAAATAGATTATATATTTATGTGTAAGAGAACTAGTACTTACTTCCACTGTGTATCAAAACAAACACAGGAATACTGCTTCTGATAGAACTGAATTCATACTGCACTAAAGACATACGTTGGATTTCAAAAATAGTGCCAATTTACAGCATTTAGGGGTTTATTTTACTTCTGAAGATAAAGTTCTATATGCGCAACTAACGGCAAAACATCATCTTCAATCATAGAAGTACACATTGATATTGACTGCTGAACAGTCTTCCGCTCTGCAATGGGCTAATCTTAGCCACGGGCCAAGCTCCACCCAGCCGCTTGCTCACTCCCTCAGCAGGACAGGGGAAAGAAAATTAAATAACTAAAATTAATTTGTTAAAATTAATGAAAATTACTAATTAAATTAAAATAACCAATTAAAATAGATTCAGGTGGCAGGAAGCAAAGACAAACATTCAAACACCACCTTTCCTCCCGGCTCTCCCAAGCTCAATTTCACTTCTTCATCCCGACTCCTCCGTTCCGAGCAGCACAGGGCAGGAGGGGGGCCATGGGCAGCACGCAGCGGTTCCTCCCTGCCGATCCCTCCCTCTCACGCTTTTTCCCTGCTCCAGGCATGGGCCCCCCATGGGCTGGGGTTCCCATCAGGAAATACCCATCTGCTCTGGTGCGGTGTCCTCTGCGGGCTTCGCTGGATAGCTGCTCCGCTAGGGAGCACTTCTGCCCCCGAGGTGTTCCCTCTGCTTTTTCTCACTCTTTTTTCCCTCCTCCTCCTCCTTTTGTCCAGCATTTTCTGCCCTCTCTTAAATATGTTTCCACCGAGGCACCACCAGCTTCGCTGACAGGCTCAGCTGTGCCCTGTGGCGGGTCCCTTGCAGAACCGGCTGGAACCGGCTCTGTCTGGCACAGGGCAGCCCCGCCCCTCCTCACAGCGGCCCCTGCAGCCAACACCGGGCGCGGGCGGCCAGGGCCCGCCCTGCAGGGCAGCTGTGGTGCTCAACACCATTTTGTATCGGGCAGTCACGCCTCAGTTACACATACCATCACCGTCACACCGACCAAGATTCCCAAGACACCCCACAGAATCACTAACTCCTTTCAAAAAAACAAAACCACCCAAGTTGAAGTTGCATTTATCTTTTTCTCAGTACTATTAATGGATTGTGGAAAGAACTATTGTACCCTGGTGCATCCGTGTTCTGTATTCCAGCACGGTTTCATGTGCGCTGTAAACCAATTTGTCTCATCTACTTCCTTCCAAATTAACAGATGAAAACAGTAATACATTAAATTACAGAATTTTGCTGTTTTTTTCCAAGAAAATTCTGGGATGTGCAGGATGGAAAGCAGGCTACGAGTCAGATTAAAAAGCTGGGTAAAGTAAGCAGATAGGACAAAATCTTCAACAGCAACAAAGCCTGCCTGACCCTCGCCGTGATCCCCCCATATACCTGAACCATTCTGGAGAATATGTTGCAAATATATTATAGAAAGACTTCCAAAGGTAAAATAAGATCACCTCAGGCAAGAGCGGCAGAGCCGACCAGCCGCCTGATCTGGAACGTGCTCTTGCCATTTTCAGTGCCTGGTAGGTAACGCAGTCGGCGTCCTAGCAAGACCAGAGACCCGCGGGTGGCTTCCCGGGGTACATGGGAAGTACTCTGCTCTTTTGCGTGGCGAGTAGGAAAAGGACAGCTTACACAAGAGAGGGATCTGAGCCACAGTGGAGACTTTGGATTCACATTGAACCTGTTCTTTATTTCTGTTGCTTTGTCCCTGCCACTTCCATTTGGGTACATTTCCACTTGTATTAATGATTGGAGACCTAAATGCTACTGGTATTGACAAGTAATAGTAAGTGTTCTTTAATTAGAATCTTGTGTTATAAACACGTCTATACATCTGACACATCATTTCAGAGGTACACATTTCTGCTGACTTTTTCGACCTGTGAATAGCAGCAGAACAGTCCTGTCAAATAAGCCATCCAATTTTCCCATGTTCTTCCTGATAGTAAGCTTGATAAAATCTTTCCAGTCAGTTCACCAGGAAGATACAAGTATAAGTCAACATTGCAAGGGGATGGACATCTGTTCTCTACTCTCCTTTATTTTTATTTCTTTTTTAATTAAAAATAAAGTTAAAGTATGTGCAAATTATGTGGAACCAGCAAACTTCAAGAAAGTTACCAGTGCGATCATAAGCTGAGCCTCAATGCTCTGGAGTATTAGGTTAATTCTGCGTATGTGCCTCCCAGCAGAGATATTTCACATGCTGGCCGGTTTGGGAGATGAGGTCAACATTCCTAAGAGCCAGGTAAATGCCAGTGGAACCTTTCACGGGCACGTCAGACTGGAACACACACCAATAGCAATCACACTTATAAACCTCACTCAATTACAGGCTTTTCAGCTCAGGATGAAAAACATGCCTGCCCTAAAGAAATGCATTTAGGCTTTCTCATTTCTGAGTGGTGAAAGAATGATGTCAGCCATCCATTATTGATCTCCTCAGGAAAGAAAGCGTAAAACAAAGCAGCTCTGAAGACACTAATACAACAGTACAACAGAGTTGTGCTGATGCCACCTTCATTTAACAATATCTTTACTTCACTTTAAAAAGAGTTTGTCCTTTAGGAGTACAGGAATGTGCATCCAAAAGATTGCTTTAATTGAATAGCAATTACTATTACTTTTTAACGTAAGTAGCATCTTTAGACTGCCAGTTATTAAAAGATAAATGCCTTACATGAAATACTGCACAGTTAACATGAAATCTTTTTTCCCCAACAACTGAATAAAAATGTATAGCATATCTATTACATATAGGAAGCTAGCACATTCAATACCAGTATTTGCAGATCTTCATCATGCTGAAAAGATTGCCTAAATCAGATTTGGGAAGTCTTAAGTATTTTAAAAAAATAAAATAAAATAAAATTATCATTTTCTGAACTTTTTGTACTTGCATAGCATTCCCATTCTTCATACTACAAATCCTTTCCATGAATCATAGTAATTTTCAGACTATGCTATGAAAGCATTCAGGATATTTCTGAAAAAAATTGTAAGACCTCTTAAACTTTCTATACAGAACTAGTGATTGATGTGAGATGGTAGGCAGAGGTAGGCAGCCTCTGGGACACAAAAACTGTACTTCATAAGACAACTATGCACAGCATAAGACATTAAAATATTTCTAGCAAATCACTAATACAGCTTTCTTGCCTATTTGTAGAGAAAACTATATAAAAATTATTACATCACACTTACCTGGATCCTTCCCTCCCTGTCCCTCCAGCTTTTAGTTAATTTTCCACTTCTGTTAAATAAAAGATATTTCTCACCCCCGAAGGCACCGCATATCAGAAAATAAATTAATGTCTTTCTACCAATTACTAACACCTTCTAAATCTCTGGAGAAATTTTATACAGCAATTAGAGATCTTTTGGGTGTATGTGCTATAGTAGTGAAAGATTACTAGCATGTTACCTTCCAAACCTCTTCAAATACCTCAGTTTGAAACTGCTGATTCATCTTTTTGATGGGCTTCATTTGCAAATCGTAAGAACAAATGCACACCACCTGTGACAATACTGGATCCTTCTGGTGGTTTGGGTGTCTTCATCACACATTTACTTAACAAGCTGCAGGTTGGGTTTTGGGGGACAGGGTTAACATAAATGTTGTCCACCTTTGCTAAACTGTGGGATTCAGAACACCAGGCTCTCATTCTTTTTTTCCTCTTTTTGAAGAGGTAAACTTTATTGCCACATATGGGGTATTTGGGGTTACACTTAACAGTGATTACTGGCAACAATATCTTTTTCAAGGGATTTCACTACCAGTGTGCTTGTAAAATTTAGTAAGGGTAAGGTCAACATAGCACATTCTTCCCATAGAGATTTTTAGAATATGTCAGCAAAACAGAACAGAAAATTAAATTACTATTTATGCACGAGTAGCAAAATATGTACACTGGCAACCTTTTAATTGAATTCTGAAAGACTGTCCTTTCCAATACATACTCTATTTTTTTCATGGCAAATTTTCTACAGAATTTTATATTGTGTTTGTCGCAGAGTTAGGTAATTATGATTTTTTAATTTTTTTTTTTACTCATATCTGGACATTGAAAGAAAAATAAAGGGAAAAAACTTTCTACCAAGATATAATCTAGACATATTAGCTGTTAAATAAGTCACATTTTGAATAGAATATTTTTCAGCAGCATGAAAGGAATAATAGAGAAAGTCATATCACAGAAAGACTAACTATGAGAAAATGTTGCTATATATTTAAAAAAGAGGTTTTTAGAACATGTAGTTAATATACTAACTGAAAGCTAGCTGATGCCTATCAACAAAATCAGACACAAGTGCTTCTGCCTGAGGAAAGGGAGATTTTACCTTAAAAGTCGGGGTGGGGTGGGGGAGGGAATCTCATTTCTGAAAATGTTCCTATCTCTGATCAGATTAGATATCACCTGGATATTAAAGATGACAATTTTAAAGAATCAGCCTCTGGCACAGGAGGATCACTAAAAGTTCCCATTATTCAGTAACTGAGGACTTTATGCATGTTACTATAGGGATGAGGTGAGAGGAGTGGCTTTCCTCTCTTATTCAGAGCTAGGGAGGTCTAGTTTGACCATCAGTGGCCAAGACAACATTTTAATTTGCACAGCTATAAGAGCAGCTGCCTGGGCTACTTCATGAACCTAGGGTCACCCAAGGAGTGGGTGGCCCTGGTAGCTGAAGCAGCTGCCATAGCTCTCTTTGCCAAAGGTACTTTTGAGGCTTGCAGATGTCGCTTGGCTCCCCTTAAGCCCCCTAAGCTGGGCCACACTGAACTGAGCTCTGATTCTGGGTGCCAAAATGAAGAATTTGTGGAGAGATACATTGTCTGGAAAACTTGGCTCATGTCAGAAGCACAAATACTACTGAAGATGGAAGTTTCTACAAGGGAGCCAAGTTATTCCTGCACACAAAATGCATTTTGGGAATAATAAAACTGTGCATGTGACCAAAAGATTCTTTCCTTTGATCAGCCCATGATGTTGGTCCAAACCTCTTAGATTTTCAAGCAACCACATTTGTGCATTCTCCTATGTTACCCACAAGGCTGAGAGGGCTCCCCTTAAACACCTTCTTCCAATCCATTTATAAAATTCTCCTTTGCTGTCACATGAATTAGAATCTTGACAATACTGAGACTAGCTTGTATTTGCATTTTAACTATTGCCTACCTGCAAATGCAAAAAGTCACTGCATGCATGATCATATGCAGATGTAAACACCCAATTTGCATGTGTACATTTGACATTGTACTCATGCAAATCAGGATCAAAACAGAAATACCCTTTTGAAAGCATAGGGGAAAAAATCCAATAAATAAGAAAAATTGAGAGAATTTGGGAATCTGAACTCATATTTGGAAGAAAATTGAAAGTATTTTGAGTTATACTGGCAAATAAAACAGAATATGAGCACAATAAATTTCAAAAATCAAAATGCAAAACCTCATTCTATCTTCATATACTCAAAAAAAAAAAACCAACACAAAAGTAAATCTACTAAAGTCACCGTAATTACTAATCTAAATTAATGATAGTTAGTAACTTACTAGTTATTAATAAGCCCAGTTAGAGTAGTATTACAGTACTACAGAAGCACTTTTCTCTTGTGAATTGAGGTATTCTGTAGGCTAGTGAAATGCTAAGGATATTAAAATCATCACACCATTGTTATTGTCTGGAACATTGAACTTAAGGGTGAAATCCACAACCCATTTGACTCAATGAATTTAAGGGCTCATACACAGTGTGTTAGTGTTCTTTCTCTTTTTTTGAAAAATCTCTGCCTTAGAAGACATGAAATGAAGTGTCTTTTTGATATTTTAAATAATCTTGAAAGTAAAATTATTATGTAAACCTTTGAAAAACAAAACTTATTTACTAAATTTTGACTGAATGGGCCATCAACAAGCCCAGCAATGAAACATAGCAAAATGATGCATATACTAACAACATTGCAATCACATGCTTAAAATTCTCTGGCTAGTAAAATCATCTGCTTCCTACTGTCTGGCCCGCATGAAAAGAAATAAAGGAGCATGTGAAAGACTGTGATTTACAATTTCAGCTATAAAAAGAGTTTACAGACAATAAAGTTTAGTATTCTTATATTTAAGCCTTTCTATAGTCTTGATTTAAGGATAGGGAGGAGCTGGTCCAGTCAAGTATATGTAATTTGCCATAGAAATGAAGGAATCAAAGAAACGTGTATCATGGTTAAAGCACGAAGAGAAACCAGAAACATGTTTCCATTTAAGCTACCTCTGACACTGGAAATAGTGCAGCAGAGCCACTCTTGCATTTGTGGGAATTTGCTGTTAAGAGTTTCTCTGGCATGAGCAGGTCTTTGTGGAATAAGAATATGAAAATGGCCCAAAAATATTTTACTAATGTAAAGGTGTCAAAAATTCTCCAAACCTGAATAATTCCTCCCTGGAAATCCAAGCTCTGATTAAGTGTCAACGAGTCTATGATTAAGTGTCAACGAGTCTAAGGATGAAAGCAATTACTGCCTTCCTTTGCTTTCCACTAAATATCGAAACAGAAGCTGCATAGGAATGTTTGTTGTATTGGGTGTCTGTTACAGTGCTGAACATTTCAAAAGGCTTTCTGGAAATGAAATAGATAAGTTTGAAAGCAAAAGGGAAACTCAACCATGTTCTGATTAAAAAAAAAAAAACTCACTGAAAAACCTCCTTGTTATAATCTGCCATATTTATTTTTCTATTTACAGTTCTGCAGCAGGCCATAAGGAAACACTTAAGGGATCTCCTTGAATTTCTCTTCTGGGAACCAGTCAGCAGTGCCAGCCAAAAGAATTACCAAAGATTACCAAAGAAATCCTCTGGATTAGCAAGAAACTGTACAACGTGCTTTTTGCGACAGAAGTAAATTGGTTCTCTGTTTGTAAAGTCCCCAGCACAGAAAGGACCAGTTCAGGACCACAGCCCCTAAGTGCTACTGCATTTAAGTAAGAGAAAATCTGGTCAAATCACACCTTGTATCACCTGTATCAACACAACCGATTTCTTATTTCCAGTCTTTTAGGAAGCTCTTCTTTTCCTCATTTTTTACCAGAATTTCTCACAACCAATCTTTTTCTTTCAACTACTTTAGCTCCTTGCACTGAAGAGAAATCTATAAATTCCATTTCAGACAAAATCTGTTCCCAACTGTTATCCTCCAGCACTATTCTCACATTCTGTTCTCACACACACACAAAAATGTTCTCTGACCCATCTCTCTCTCTTTTCCCCTCAAAAAAAAAAAACCACCCACCAAAAAAACCCAAGCCTCTAGCTTCTCTAGTGTCCCTTCCTTGGTCACTCGTAACCAGGGAAACCAGATACTATGGTAACTCAGGGATGACAAATCACACACTCGGTATTCCTTAAACTCCAAACTATATGGAAAGTCCCCATCCCTTTCTTCTCTAGGCGATGAAGTGGCAACAGAAATAGTGGCAGCAAATCCCCATCTTTACTTGTTCAGTCTTTTGAACTATGTAAATCTGTATTTTTTGTATGCTTCCCTTCCAGTTTTCCAAGTGCCCTACTATGAGCCATTTCATGTTCAGTTCAGGTTGTTATAAATTAGACCTGAGTGCTCTCATCAAAGGTCTAATTGCAATTGTTAAATTTGGGTGGGGGTGGGGTTTCTTTTTTGGTTTTTTTTTGGTTTTTTTTAATGTCTGAAGTTATTCTAATTCAAAGTATATGGATGCTCTTTTTGAGTGGAGGGGAAAATACCATCCTCAAACCCCATCTGATTATTTTCTGAGCCTCAAAACTATCAAAGTCCAATATCTTAGTTGAGATTTAGGTCTCAAGGGTGAGTCTATGTGGAGTCTTTGATGTCTAATTAAAGATTAGTTTTGTTGTCTTCCCTAAGTAAGGATACAAAGACAGTGCTCTCTCTCTCTCCAATATCTAACACTCATTTTCATGAAATGTGAAGCTACCTAATCTCCGAGACTTCTACCCTGTGCCAAATTTGTTTAGAATTGGTCAATAAGTTCAAATGTTATTAAGGAGGTACATGCCAAGGGTCAGGTCATAAGGATGCCATTTTTTAGGGAACTGGCTTCAAAAAAATCAGAACTAACAATTTCTAGATTAAGAGTGTTCCAGAAATGTTTACTTGTTCTTGAAGGAAAAAAAGGACCATTACATCACCAAGAGCCTTCCATAATTTTATAATAAATTTTATAGCACAGTTGATCTTGTCCTAAGTCCATTTACAAAACTTGTGTTAACATTAGCAAGAATAATTATGCATCAGCCATGTGTTTTACACTTCACAGAAAGTATACTTTTAAATTCTACTGTCATTATATTCTGTGGAAATACAGACCACTTATACAGTGAGCTCAGTAGAAATGGTGGGTGAATAACTTAGAAAGCAGCCAGTAAACACTTAGAAGATACTGATTTCTCTTGCTGTCACCTTTGTGGGATACATGTTCTGTCCAACTTACAGTTGAGACAAATGATGGAAAGCTCTGGTTTAGAGTATCATTCACAACATGGGGTCCTTTTTTTCTTGGTCATATACTTAGTGTCTCCTGGAAGATTTCACGTTGGCCCTAGCTCATTTGCTGGCTGACTCAGATCCTCTGGTCACTCTAAAAAAATTAGTATTAGCCCACGTAGTCCAAAGTCACAATACAGTCCAAAAAGAAGAGATACCAAATTGATTTTAAAAGATCATGTTTTGTTTCAAGTCATTGTCTCCAAAAGACTTCTCTAAGAGGCAGTAGATCTGAGATAATGCTTAGTAAAAAAAGTTCTAATGGCAAAATGTACTGCTGAATTTTAGTCACTTCGTGTCTGGCATCCTATCTTCACCTAACCCACTGAATGAACAGGGCACAAACCAGTATGTAAACACAGTATTTCAACACCCATGGAAATTTGAGGTTTTTTCAGCACAGCACTTTTTACATCTATATCCATGAAACGTGCTTGATTCCCATGGAGAAATGCTTCCCATGAAGAAAAAGGTTTGTCATTAAATGGAGCTTGAATTATAAAACAGTTTTAGATTTGGCCCAATATTTCAGGGTTATGTAGGCACGGGTTTTAAGCAATTAGCATTAAAAGAACTTGTTAAACAACCTGTTTGTCTGTGTTTTTCTATGTTGAAAGTGTGCCCACTTGTTATCTTTAGCACTTACAAGCTTACCACTTCTCAGGCACTGAAAACTAAACCTTAAAAAAAAAAAAAAAAGGCAGCCATCAAGGTAGAAACGGAAATGCTTGCAAGTTCAGAGGCCATTGAGGATTTGTAAGAAAATGAAACAAACCCCCAAAAACTAAACAACAAAAAAAAAACAGAACAAAACAAAACAAAAAAAAAAAACAAAAAAAAAACAAAAGAGAACACCACACAACCTTACCCAGTAGCCAAAGTTTCCCAACATAATTCTGGCTTGGGGGGGGGGGCGGGCAAAAAATCCTCTTTAAAAAGACATTAATTTCTCTTACTAATTTCATCACCATGGATGGCTTTCAAAGGTCAGGCTTCAACATGGAACCAGTTTTTAATAGTAATCCACTTCTGTTGCGTGTGCTCCACATGATCTATCCTTTAGGCAAAAGACTAGCCCCTGATCTCCATGATTCTAATTCACTCTGTTTAACGGAATGCCCCTACAATGAAGACGCTGTTCAGGTCTGTCCTGGTTTTGGCTGGGATGGAGTTGATTTTCTTCCTATTAACTGGTATAGTGCTGTGTTTTGGATGTAGTGTGAGAATAATGTTGATGACACGCTGATGTTTTGGTTGTTGCTAGGTATTGTTTACGCTAGTCAAGGACTTTTCATCTTCCCATGCCCTGCCAGATGTGCAGGGGGCTGGGAGGGAGTGTGGCCAGGGCGGCTGGCCCAGCTGCCCAATAGGCTATTCCATACCATATGACGTCATGCTCAGCATATAAGGCTGGGTGAAGAAGAAGGAGGGGGGGGCGTTCGGAGTGATGGCGTGTGTCTTCCCAAGTAACCATTACGCGTGATGGAGCCCTGCTTTCCTGGCGATGGCTGAACACCTGCCTGCCGATGGGCAGTGGTGAATGAATTCCTTGTTTTGCTTTGCTTGCGTGCGCGGCTTTTGCTTTCCCTATTAAACTGTCTTTATCTCAACCCATGGGTTTTTCTCACTTTTACCCTTCTGATTCTCTCCCCCATCCCACCCGGCAGGGGGGGTGAGCGAGCGGCTGCGTGGTATTTGGCTGCTGCCAGGTTAAACCACGACAAGGTCCCAGTCAGCCTGGTCTTTGAGTCGGAAGTCAAAGAAAATTTGTCCCAGCAGGTTGAAGAAAGAGACCACTCTCCTCTATCTGGCACTTCTTAGCTTCTCATACCTCTGCTTCAGTTTCCATCTTTGCAAAATTGGACTAAAAATGCGTACCATTTAGGTGAGAAACTTCAGTGCTATTTTATTATTTGATTTGCTGTTCAACTTCACAGGTAAAAAAGGAGTTGTAATACTTGCCATACAAAGGATCAAATAGTAAATTTCACTGCAATAGATCCCTCTTGAAATCTACATTTGGTTCAGTAGGATAGCCATTGTCTTAGTAACGACTGAAAAAAACAGATTACTAAGAAAATAATCAAGTTAAGCTAAAAATCTTATTCTTATATTGGTATCTCCTGCTCTTATTAACCATAATGAGATAGTCAATATCCAAGCATCCCAGAATCACTGCATGATATATCTTCCTTACACTCTTTTGCCATCCACAGAAGACAGTTATAAAGTGAGTTGCTCCTCCATTTGAACACCAAGTGTCCAATTTCAGAAGTTCTGAGCACCTAAAAAATTCACTTGAAGCTACTTGCATCATCTAAGAAAACCCCCAAAGCACCAGACTTCCTGTGTCACATATTTGATAGCCCAGAATCGAAGGAACTAAAATCAGAAATGCCTTTGCATAACTTGACCTTCCTCATTTCCAACAAAAAGTACATCACCTTCAGTGAATGATTCTCTGCTGAAGATTTTGGAACAGGTCACACATTTCTTTCTTTTTTCCCTTATTTAGCTTGTGATATATCTAACATCCTAAACGGAGTATTTCTCTTCCTTTGTAGATCACCATATGTATTCAACAGTCTTGAGAAACCACTCAGAAATAAATAGACTATATCTAATAACAAGCAGTAGGTTCAAGAACAGGAAAAGTTTTAGTTACAGGTTTTCAACAATTTTTAGGAAAACAGATGTGGCAGATCAAGCAGATAAGGCAATGTACACTTGTGCGTCCTCTCAATAAATCTAATATATATAAGAAAATAATACCAATTCTTAAATAATGACAGCAAACAGATTTTAGACTGCAGAATAAGTAAAATGTCTGACATAGAAGAATGGGTATTGGCAACTATAATCTGATTCACAAGGCAAAAAAAAAAGGCTGAAGCCATGCAAGACATCAGCAACTATTGATAACTTAAAGTTATCAACTCTTGATAACTTAAAAAACTCATTATGAAAGTATCACCTTTGTTACTGACCGCTTCCCTAGGCAAGGCAGTCCAATAGTTTAAGAAGAAACATGAATAGCCCTAGTATTTATTCCCTCTTCCTCCTTCCTCTTTTGTTGGGTTTTCTTTGAACTGATGCAGATAAGTGAAACTGGTTCCCTAGACACAGATAACATTAAAAATGACAGTCACATTGAGGAAATAGTCACATACTCATAAACTAGCTCAGGAACCACTTGTTGTGACAATAGTAAACAACGCATAGGCTGAGAGACACAAATTCACAGTGAGTGAGGATTTGTCCCTTTGAAAAACTCAAGCATGGGTTCAAAGCACTATTTCAATTCTCAAAATAGGACTTCAGCAGTACTGAAACATCCAGAGATCTCTATTGAGAAAAGCTATTAAACACAGATTCCCTTTGGAGAATAGCAAATATTTAAAGCAAAAATGTAAACTTCCATAATTGGAATTCAGTGTTTATGCTGCAAGTATACAAGTAGAAGTGAATATACAAATATGCATGTGTTTTCTTACACATTGTCCTGTTTAGTGTAAGTGTCCAATGTTATTTTACCAGTTTCACATGACTGAATTTCAAAAAAAAAAAAAAAAATCTTTCTGTGCCATATGTTTGAAAAGACACATCTTGGCATTGTTTTCCCAGCTACCGACGTGAAATAGATTCTTTCCTGGCATCCACAAGTAGAGGAAAACTATAATTTTTAACATCAACAGGTAATTCAGAAATACAGGATATTTTACTTTATGCAGTTTGCAATATTTTAGAGCAAGACTTCAAAGAGCTATGGAAGGAATGATGATGCCACCTTTTCATTTATTTTATGATCAACCTTTAATGTGTTGTAAGATACATTGCTGAATTTATTTCGTAATCAATTTACAAAGGAGCACATTATAGCAAAGGCAGCAGTCTGTCTTACTAATCTTTTATTCAGTGACTGAAAGATTTAGATCACATGCCTGGGAAGGACTATTCAAAAACCATGCATATCGCTTGTAAAAATGTGACTTTTTATTTTCAGATTATATTGACAGTGCTCACTTATTGAAAAGCCTAAATAAGATCAATTAGCCTTGAATTAATATAGTCCCTTTAGAGATATACCAAGTTAAAAAGATCATCATAATGAGAGAGAGAGAAAATGAATCTGTCTTCTGCATCTGAAGTAAAAAAGATTGTCACCACTACAAATAAAGGCCTATTATTGTCTGTCCTGCTAGCCAGAAGCCTGGGATAACAGCTCCAAACCCAAGATCCACATTTAGATTCAAAATTCAGGAATAAGTTTACCTTTCAGGACCAGGATTTTGTGTCCAGTCCATTACAGAGACTGGGCCAGATGCAAATTTGGATTCCTCACAAAACAGTGGTACTTATGCAAGGGCTGTTGGTCTTAGCCTGTTTGCTTGCTGCATTTGAACAATTTCTGTGCAAGAGGTTAAGCTTCAAGCCACAGTTAAAATTGAAATTAATACTACAGAAGAAGCCCTGACACAAGCCACGTTCAGTACGCCAAGAAGTGCACAAGATGGCAATCATTACATCTGATCCAAAGAAAGAATTCTGAGCAGGTACAAAGATGTAGGTATGGTTCTCTGTAGCAAAAGAAGAGTAGTGTACTAGGTCTATGTGCTGTTGTTCGCAACAGTCAGTAAAACTGATTAGCCTGTTCCCCCCCCAAAAAAAGCCAAACAAACAAAGTCTTATATGAATGAGATTCTTTTTCAGGAAGAAAAAAGAAAAGAAAAGAAGAAAAAAAAAAAAAGACAGGCCCAAACTCTGCTCTTTTAACACTGACACATACGAAGGGAGCATATCATAAAATATATACTGTGTGTTGTTAAGATACTAAAGTATTCTGTAGCATATACAGCATTTCAGTTGGAAAAGAGAAGCCTTTTATTTCCAGTGACTTCATCAAAATCTTTATCTGCCTTAATGGGAATGGCTCTTTGAAATAGCTGCTACCTGTAGTGAATTGGCACATGATGAATATAGATGGGAAAACTGCATGATCTCATTCAACATTACGCAGACAGTTGAACAAGTTCTCCTACCTGCTTAGAACAGTAGCAGAGCACAGATCCATTGCATATAATTTACCTCCCCATGGAATATAATTTCTTTCCAATTGCTTCCTGTAAACACTAAGAAAAAACAGGTTCAGTATCTATCCCTCTGGCCTACTTTCCATTTAACATGAATGGGCTTTAAAAACAGTAGGAAGAAGTCTTATGTTGCATCAGATGTTAGTATTAAAAGGAATACTACCCATTTCTTACATGTCTCTATCTCCAGTTTGATTCAAGAAATGAATGATTCATCTAAAAATAGCCTCTCGACGCAGAACTTAACAATTGTGTAAATATTCAATTTTGTGCAATTGGCTAACTGGGAAATATGCCAAAATCTGTTTTTCACAAACACCTGGGATTGAGGAAAATAATATTTTGACATCCTTTCTATCTTTCAGTCAGGATTTGTTTGGGTTCTTAGCTGAAAATTTCCCACAAATCTGAGTCATGTTCAGTGCTGTACTCTTGTGCATATATTTACATTAAGGAACAACTTTCACAGAGTTTAGAAAAGAACATTTATGTAAAGTTAAATTTAGGTCAACTAATATTCTGTACTTATTTTGCCATTGTTGCACATATTTGTTCTGAATAAAGGTTCTCTCCTTTGTAACTCCTTTCTCTTCCTGCTTGATACTTGGCAAAGTTACAAAGCTGCAAATGGGGAAGGAACTTTTTTTTTTTAAAAAATAATAAAACCAGAATGATATGTGAGAACATTCACAAACGTTCTGGAATCCAACACAAAAGATGTGCTTCATTTTTATTCTGAGAGAACCACTTTCCACTGCAATTCAGCAAGAAGCATTTCTTCCACTGAGACAAATGGCAGTATAAGTGTAAAAACTGTGATTTCACAGGGAGACAATTAAAAGTTAAATATAATCACAGCTTCTGTGATTTGGATGTCTGTCCACTAAAAACTGACCTGAGAACAGAAATGGATTTTGTAAGGACACTGGACTTCCTCATATAATTTCCTGTAGCAGATCAGATGAACTCAAGGAGTGGGAAAACTGTGATTCAAATAGTGCATCAGAGGAACAACACAACTGGCAGTTTATCTTAGGCAACTACAGGTTTTGTATAATCATTTTCCAGGTGGTTTTCTAAAGGCAAAGTTTATTGCAAGCTGTGCATTTGCTAAGTTTTAATTGAGAGGATTTGTTTCTGAATTCCAAGTACTGAGGATTAATACTAATTTATCGTCCTTCGCCACAGCTATGCTTCCAAATTTGAAAAGCATAACAAAATGTCAAGGTGTCTCTATTAAAAACATGTGCATTTACAGCTCCACAGGTAGAATTCAAAAGCTGTTTGATGCGTGCAAGGTGTCCATTAGAAATGAAAACTATAAAATTATTAATAGAAGACAGCAAAACAGGAAATATTATCCTAGACCTCTACAATTAAAGGAAAAGCAAGAGTCCATCAGACTGTGAGGGGGTCATTTAATGGATTTTTCTTGGTGTTATCTGATTATCTGAGGATAGCAAGAAGATCAGAAGAACACTTACTTATTCACAAATTCTTTTCTAATTTCAGGATAAGATTTAACAATATTCTTTTGCCAATAAACAACCTAATGTCTTACAAACCTCACTGATTAACAAAAGCAAGACTTGCTCAAGGAGATCTGACCTCCTGCTTGCTTATTTGATGGACAGTTCTGTGACACCCGAATAAAGGCAGAGTCTCCTTTTCTTTAGTTTTAAGAACAGGTCTAAATGCACATAAAAGGACTCAGCCACAGCCTTTGGCACTTTAAGTATACTCTGCTTGTCAGCACCATTGGCAAGGTTTAACAGTGATCAGAAGGTGAGATGCCAATGTCAGTACTTTCTATGGAGTCTAATAGAGAGAAATTCAGAAACTGCTGTGCAAAAGGGCATTTCAGTAAAGGTATGATTAGGGTTTTTTTAATGAACTATTTAGTGTAAAACTAAAAAGGATTGCAGAAAAATATAGAAAAAGAATCTGTTCATGAGCTGCTATCTGTACAGCTTGGGAAATAAAGGCAAAGGCCCACGGCCTCCAGGATCACTTCTTGCTCAGGCAGTCAAGATGACTTATTACACCTGCATATAGCAGCGGAGCAAAACAGAAAGTAAAATTACTTCATTGATTTTGTTCTAGTGTATGTAAATAACCTTATTGTCAGATCTGCCCTTTCCAAGAGAAAAAAAAAGTTTTGTTCAATTTGCCAGTCGATTTTTTTTTTTTTTAAATCTGATTTTCATATTTCACTACTTCCCCACTGAGGACTCAGCAAATGGTAGCAAGATTAACAGAAATTATATTTACTTTGTAATCTATTATATGGATTATTTCAAATAGCTTTTAAACTTCCTTAATAAATTTTCATGTTTCATTCCAATATGGTGATTTAGGAAAAGAAATTCTGTTGAGAGATTTCAAGCATTTCAAGTATTTCTATTTTACACTTCTACTGTTAATAAAGAACTTAATTTTTCTGAGTATATTTTAAGTAAACAAAGCTCTAACCTCTTATACGTGTCATATGTGTCTCAATTATAAAACAAATATTGTTTTGATAGTAAAATAATCTATACACCACTAATTTGAGGGAAGGAAACACAATCTATAAACCTATGGATCAGTCTCAAGGCAGTTCATTTTTAAGCCAAAATCAGTCAGAGTTTGTGAATGGCTGGGAATATACATGTGGACAGTCACTTGAGGGCAGAAGCAATAACCAGCCTGTCAGTCATCTTAACAAGCTTAAACAAATATTGATTTAGTGTGTAAATGCATACAGTATAATATGCACACATTTAGAAATGTTAATAAAAATGTGATCTATTGCACTTTTCTCACTAAATACAAAATGCCAAAAATAGATTCTAAATAATTCTAAGAAAATTGTTTACTTGGCAAATCCATTTGCAAGAGATCTGGAAATAAATCAAAGGTTCCTTGATGTGACATGGCATATTTGAACTAACAGATCAAATAGAAACACCTGCTACAATTCAAATAGTTACAACTCAGTCTCATTAGAGACAAGAAAAGCAAATTAGATAAAAATAAAATCTTACTTAGGTCAAAACAAACTGAAAAGTTAAAAAAGGAGTACATTCTCAGTGCTGATGAGTCTAAGTGACAGACAATATGAAATACATTATTTTGCTATATTCTTCATATCTAAAGCTAGTCAAAGTAGAGTTTATTCTTTTATATGAGTTTCAAAATAATCTTCTCAAAACATTTCAGGCTTACCTAATAATCAGATTATTTTTATATCCTAATTAAGCAGCCTAGAAAAAATTGCAGGTGGAATGCTGAGCTTCTGCATATTGTAAATAATGACAACATTCAAGGACTGTGCATCCACTAGTTCTGATCTTGCAACTTAAATATAGTTTAAACATTAGACAAGATTTGTATCTCATATCTTGTCACAATCCCAGTTTAATCAACGTGCTACTGTTGTCTTTGCAAATTTTTTTTGTTTTAAAACCAAGTTTGATTTTGTAAATTTTTATTCCCAGAAGGGAATTCAGCTTTTGAAAATGGTAATACTGAATCAACTGATACTAATACAATTATACTTATTGTTTGAACAGGTATCTTCAAGATTGGGCTGTAAATATGCTGTAAACTTTAACCAAAACTAACAGAGATTAACTTGAATTACAGACAAAGGGCCAACTTCTGTTCTAAATTGAACCCATAATATTCTACAGGCTTCAGAAAAATTAGGTGGGTAAATAACATAGAAATTGAAATATACTACAAAGCAAACCCAACAAAAAAATAACTACTACACACATACAAGTAAGATTATACTGTCATGTTATTGTAAAATAACCCATTAATCAGTTGTGAAAGAAAATGAGCAAATATGTATCAATATCTCTGACTTTTTCAGACCAATGACTTTTATAGATGCATTCATGAATTTTATATTTTACTGCTTGTATTTCAAATATTTGAGTGCTTCCACAGTTCAAGAGATCATTTTTAAAATGGAAGTAAAAGAAAAATATACATAGATGAAAAATGATAGATAAATAAAATGTAATAGTATGTTCTGCAACCCCACAAAACTAAAAACAAACCAGCAAAACCTTACAAAAATGTAAAGCCTTTTCCACAGAGAAGCAGAATTCAGACAACTGAATTACAAGTAATATTCAAAATTATAATCTAAAAATTCATAATCAAATCCATCATTAAGAGTAGTCTGCATCTCTAGTCCCTACTGCTATGAAACTAAGGACTTTTTCATGCAGCATGCTGACATACTTTTTCCTTAAATAACATTTTCCATATTGCCTCTCTCCAGGCAACAAAGTAGCTAATGTAGGCAGATGAACATCATATTTACAGCAGACAAGCAAGGACTTACTCCGAAGCAGAAGTCCATCACTCATAGAAATGTACTAAATGAGTATCTGAAGAATAAGAAAATTCCTAAATATACCTAAATGGTGATGAAATTAATAACCCTCACATGAGAACTAAATTCTTGAACTGAGCTAGTGAGGATAACAACAGTACAAGTACCTAAAGGATGTTTTGAGGTCACTGAACAGGACACGCATGTGCTTTTCACTTATACTTCAAAATAGTGTTGTCATTTTCTTGGAATGTCTCATACAAGGTGACAAGTTCAAGCACAGTAGTCTGAGAATTAAAGTCAGGTCAAAAAAACCTGACCAGTTAATAACAATCCAAAAGCACTCTGTTCTTTATGGGGCAGCAGTTTCAGATAAATGAGATACATAAATATTTAATGCCAATCCTTAGTTTTGCATAAATAAATGTAGGTCTTGGCCATATACAGAAGCTGTTCTTCCATTGCTGAGACCAGAATATTTTTACTGTT
Source organism: Calonectris borealis (assembly GCF_964195595.1). Classification (NCBI taxonomy): domain Eukaryota; kingdom Metazoa; phylum Chordata; class Aves; order Procellariiformes; family Procellariidae; genus Calonectris; species Calonectris borealis. The sequence goes on from NC_134323.1 coordinate 8,252,363, forward strand.
GTTTAAAATGGGAGTAAGAAGAAGGTTTTTATATTCTGCAGCCGTGATGGTAAAAACTGGCATTACTGCTAAGATTTGTACCACCACCAATATGAGTTTAGCCAAACAACTATGTTCTTCAATGCTTTCTAAAATTTATTTTGCACCTGACAACAAAAAGGTTTGTCACCAATGTTCTAAAGAAAAAAGTTAGACAGCAAATGACGCAGAATGATGCTCAAGAAATGGAAAGTCATCACATGCAAGTCCAAGGCCTTTTTCTTCCATCGTCTGTCAAGAACAGTAACAAGGAATATTATAAGAGACCTCCGGTCTCACGTTTCTTTCTCTCCTACACTAAATTTGCCAACTTTTCAATAGCGATAACTCAGAGAAGTCTATGTGGTAATCAATTTCTTATTCCCTTTCTCCTTTCTATTTTTCTCCTCATTTGGAGATATGCAGCATGAAAACAGAAAACAGGAAGAGATGAGGAAAGGCATGCTAAATTATAAATATCCTCCATATTCTTGTAGTCACAGGAAAGAAAGAAGAAAAAGGTAAATTAAAAACAAGTGTTTATAAGTATTTTTTCATGGAAATGAAAAGTATTTTTAATCAATGAAAATAAAAAAATTCAATTCAAAATTTTCCAGTTCAAAATAAAAACTGAAGAGCTTTTTCAGAATTCTGACAACCTCAATACTGTCTAGTTCCTGAAGTCAGAAGCAGCTGTGTTTATTCTGGCTTAATTATAATACTCTAGTTTTCTGATGTCATTATGTTTCAGCTAACAAACTAGAAGTGCAACCCTCTTATACAATAACCTAGTCTGCTTGCTCCTTACAGTGTCAGAGGAAGGAATTTCAGAGAAGCGCAGTCATAAGAATAAAACATCCCATTGTAAGCTTTTGCAATTATTGTAAGAGCTAGAATGATCTTCTTTATGCATGCATTCCAGCATGAAAAGTAACACAGAACAACAGTTTAAAACAACATTTTGTTTTCAGAAAAAGTATCCTTACATAAATTAAAAGAATCCCAACATCAAGAAACAAGAGATACACTCACGTATAAGAGAAAAATCACAAAAGTTCATCTCATTCTATATTTATTCTATAGTTTGGGTTTCATGCTATGTACCCTAAATTGCCTTATACTGCTTGATAGAACCAATTTCAAAATGTCCATGTAAAGACATAAGAGATCGTGTTCAAGCTTACAAAAAAATCTTTCTGCAAGGGAGTCTATAACACATTACACTTACACACACAAAATAATCCTGATTTTCTGTCCTTAAAACTTGTTTCTTCTTTCAGATATATTATCTGATTAAGCAAAATGACATTTGCATGTGAAAAAGAAAAATATTTAAAAACTGTACAATAACATCATTTTCCATTTTGCATGTAAAAAAGCTAAGTAGTAAGGGAGTTAATGTATTAAGTATCATGCACAAAGTACGTAGAATTATGTTGAAAGTTCATTAGAGTTAACTCATCTATATATTCTTCTCCCAGAGACGTTATGTTTGACTCATATGGAGTAGGGGCCCAGACTAAAATTTTGGGAAAAAAAAAAAAACAAAAAAATTTGTCTAACAGAGGGTTTATTATGATAAGCATCACATCACCAAATTCTGAAAACAGAACACTCAGAAACCCATGAGAATTTCACAAGGAAAACCTGAAGCCCAGCATGACTAACAGACAGAAGAGACAACTACGTGCAGAAGAAACTACACTGATCCTTCTATCATTAGAAGAAAGGTTCCCATTCCCTGTGCATTAGGCAGTGCAAGCTGTTTGGCCAATACCTCCTGTATTTCAGTAGCAGGTGAAGCAATCTTCATATATGCAGCAAATATTGTGCAAAGATATAAATGTATCCTTAAGGATAAAAAGTAGTATATAAATGTATTATACATAAAGAAAAGGAGTATGTCTCCCTTACACCAAATACAATCAAATTAAGTAAATTTCATAAATAGTAGATCCTGGGTTAAATATTCAGAAATAAATACATCTGCTAAAAAGGATACATAAGTTTTATTTCCTTGGTTGAATTCTAGCAGAATAGCAGATTTCTACCACACATTATTAAGGTAGTCAAAGTCACTGTTAAATCATAGTGGTAAGCTTATTGTGTAAAACAGAGCATGTTACAGTAACATTCAGAGGCAGCTATTTCTCTTGAAAAAAAGTACTGAGACTCTCTGACAAAATCAGACTTTTTTTTCCTGTGACAACTTTCAATTTCTTTGTTTCTGTGAATATTGTTACTGCTACTGTTTGTAAGAGTCCCTAAATCTCAGTTTAACTGCTGTTATTGGTTCTTAAGATCTGAAATACAGGTCTAACAGTTTTTGCTAGCTCCTTAAGTGTCTTTTATATAAAACATTAAGGACATTGATATATTTGTTTTCTCTTTTGGAGAAGTACAGATAACTCTATCATTCTATACATCACCTTCATTGATTGGTTTATTTCTAAAGATATGTGACAATTTACCTGCAGGACACTTGTTCCTAACTCATTAAGAGCGATCAGTAAACCCTGTGGTGTTCATTAAAAAGAGTCTTCTGTACACAGCAGCAAAATATATTTCCTTCAACAATGGTTCAGCCACTGTAAGGTGGCTGTAAGGTCAAATAAATAGATAACAAATACATTGAATGTAATCTCTATTGTATCATCCTATTCTGAGTGCATCCTGGAGGCATAAGGGTTTGATTCATGCATGTTGTTTAGATTCACTCTGACCCTCTTGCCTAGTTTTTAATAATATTTATTTTGTGGGAGCTCATAAAATCTGAAATTTAGAAGAGAAGATTTCTGGTGAAGTAATGAGCCAAAATATGACAAAACATCAATCAAAGAAGCTTGTGACTTCTGACCCTTTCTGGGCTTCGTTTTATGACTTTCATATCTTTGAAGTTATGAAAAGGAGACAAGATATGACAGGTGCTGTGCTTGGAGAAACCACTTAGTCAATTTAATTCCAGCCACCTGTGAGTAACACCACAGAACTACTTCAGCAAATTTGAAAGTGTTCAGCTCCTATCTTTCTTTCACAGTGGTAACACATAAACACTGCGATAGCTTGGGGGTGTATTTGGCTAACGTTCTTTCAGGCCATTGATGAAGTAAAGGATTTAAGTAAAAATGCAACATTACATTTCCACAGTGCAATGTATCAAACAAAATCAAAGAGAGCATTCAGAAGATCAGGAAATCTACAAATGCAATGCAAAATGTGGTTGTGTGAAGTCTGAAAATAGTACTATGGCTAGTTATTCTGTATAATAGGTGAACTGAAAGAAAAATGAATCCTTGTATACATCATAGGTCAGATCGTCAAGTAGGGCATTTTGGCAAAATTAGAACTGTTAGCTCCCTGTTAGTTGTTCTAGAAGAGGAATACAGATGGAAATCGATCGTTATTTTCAGCTTTTGAGCTTGTGAGGCGTGGGTGCCAAGAAATTACACCTTCTCAGGGCTTTTTATGAAAGTCTGGATACTTGAGCTGCACAAAGGAAAGAGCAGATTTCTAATTTTAATCGTATGACACTAGTTTTATCAAGCAGGACATTTTGGATTTGTCTTTGAACAGGCCAGATTGGATCTTTCTGAAGTCAGTGAAGATGCTTCTATTTTCAGCAGAAACTGAATCAGTGCCTCAGGGAAATAGGATGGTCATATTGTTCTTTTGGGGGAGGCTGGGGCAAGGGGTGAGGGAGAGGGTTTGGAGAAGAGTTGTTTGTGTGCACAAAGTTACTTGAGTTACAAATAAGTTGTAAGAAAAGAGGAAAATGCAGCTGAGGCAGCCTGCTTGAAGGTTAAACTGTTGCTGTAGGAGTGGCATCCTGCTACAATTTCATGTAAAAACTGATAGACTGAATTACAGAGAAATATAAGTGTAGGCAATGATGTTTTAATACTTTTTTCACATTTAAAATACTCATACTTAATACAGCAAAGATAACATTAGAAGTCTACATATTTCAGAAACCAGAGTTCTGAAAGTTTGTGGTACATTAGGTGAGGGTAAAGCCAGAAGGCAGGGAAAAGGAGGAGGAAAGAAAGTGTGTGTCTTTTTGTGCCAATTTTCTCTCCTGCCTGCGGCTGGCACTTTGGTAATAACCTGAGTTTCTAACACCTTATATTACACAGGAGGCTCAAGACTCTGAAAAGTTATGTACAATAAAAATCTGAGAAATGTGTAGTAACAGTAAGAGTAAGAGTATCTGTTAAATCTTTAGACACAGCTCTGTTAAATCTAGGCTTTCTGGTAGGAATAAGTTAGTTGGAATGTTATCATTCAGAGGCAGATAAATGACATTGGATTTTTAATGGGGAGATGTGTTTGTGGAAGAAACAAGTCCTAACCTGTGAGCAGACCAACATTTGGAGCATCGACCCACATTTTAATTCTCTCAACAGATGAGAAGTTTCCAACCCTTCATGAAAGGTTTTCTCAGCTTTGTTAACATCACACGCAGAATGGAGATAAATAATAAGCATCTTAGGAATTTTGGTGTTAGAAGAATAGCATTTATATTTCTTCTTCTAAATAATTATCACAGGGCCAGTTTCCCATAAAAGCCAGTAAAATATAAAACATTCTCTGGAGCTTCAGCCATGTGTCAGTACTGATTTTTTTTTTTCTTTTAGGCACTGTACAAACCCAGAACAAAAGATAGTACCTCTGCACGCACTTAGCTCACTGACAAATCTATTAACATGGTGGATGCTCTCGTTGCATCAAACATCAGAGGTCTTTTACGCTTAATGGGTAGAATCTTTTCTCTTTCTGATACTGAGCTTCCTGGAGGAAGCAGAGAGAAGATCAAAGCACAATGAGAATGAGATGGGGAGCAAGACCCAGGAGTTCTAATCCATTTATATCATCCTGTCTTTCAATATTGTGAGCAAATCCCTCTAAAAAGAATGCAGCCCATAGTGGAAGTTAATTCTGAACTGTGAGATTACAAAGTTGGAACATGGGAGCTTCATATACAGGATAACAAGAGGATGGGTGTCAAGTCTGCTCCTTGCTGAACAACAGACCAAAGTGGGGAAAAAAAAGATACTTGGAACAGGAAACCTCGATCCTTGGTGCTACTGTAAATGTACACTCTGGGAAAAGATAATTCTCCAGAGAACTTCACAAAATATTTTGCAAAACATTAATTTGTATAACACAAGAAAAGGAATACAAAACTACAATTAGTCGCTTTCCAGTAAGATAAGATATGTCTATGTAATGTATATGGAAAATTATGCAATATTTGTCATTACCACACTGCATTTGAGTTTGTTTCATTTCCACCTTTAACCCTGATTTTCTGTATGGATATTTGATATGTTTATTTACTTATAAACATAAGTAGATAGACAGAATAATACACAGGCTATTTGTTGCTAGTGATTATGCATCTTCTAACAGAGAAAATGGTGGTGCTTAACATAGGAAATTATTATTGCACTATGAAAACCACAATGCAACTATATGAGAACCCATGAAGAACACAGTAATATTTCAAATGTTGATTCCTTAAGTCGTGATTATATAGCGAATAACCTTCTCTTTCACACTGTAAGCAACTTGAAAGGTCAATATGTTTTTCTGCAGTGCCTGAAATGTTCATCTCCAATGTTTTGATAGTTCCTCAGTCCACAAACATTGGTCTCCAATAGCTCTCAGTGCACTTATCTGCAAAAGTTAACAGGGTTTAGGATATACCTATTTATACACAATCATGATGCTGAAAACCAAAAAAAAATTCCAATCCCTGTTTCCTTTAGTAATTTCATAGTTGTGAAATTCTTGTAAACTTTTTAGCAATACAGAGTATTTTACTTAACTAGAAAATACTGTCCTCCGCCCATGCCCACCATTTATTCATGAAAAAAGACACATTTGCACTTAAATAAAAATTTCCCTCAAAATTGCTAGCGAAGTTAAAATGGATTTACTAAAACTACATAACTCCACTCCTTTAGTTCCCAACTCAGAATAAGCATTCAGTTTGTGTCCAATACAACTTCATTAAGGGCAATAGAAAAATTCTTTTTGACTTCAAAGGCAATTGAACCTGGCCATAAGGACCAGATCACTCTCGGCCTTATTAAAAATGTGGAGATTGGAGATTCACAGAAAGGATTTACCTTTCCTCTGTTGATAATCTTACAAGCAGCAATGAAGAGAAATATGCACTATGCTCTTATCTACATTATTATAGAAATCATGTCTCCAAAGGGCTGGAATGTGATTAGTCTAATCAGAGCAATGCAAAACCATACTGCATTCAAACACTTAATCTCACTAGGAGAACTGCTGTCAAATTCAAATCTATCTATCTAAAAACACTATTTTATTGTATGTTACTTGGAGAATAACAACATTCCGAAGTTAGGAATGCCATAGCACACAGTTAGATTATTCATGCAGAAGGTGCTGGAGCAGTTGAACTGTATCAAGATGTCTCCTGAAAACCAAGTTAATTAATATGTGATCTCAGCAAACCAGAAAATATTTAGTACCATATACTGCAATTTTACATTTGATTTTGCACCAACATCATATGTGGCTATCATAATCATGCGTTATTTATGAGGCATTTTCAGAAACAGAGGTTCTAAAACTGTATGTAGAATACAGCAGGAAAATGCTAGGCAAGAGGCAGTATTATGGGATTTAATAATTCCAGCATGAGCATAGATTCAGATAGGCTCCACAGTGCTTTCATACACAATTGTGTGTGAAATATATAGTTGAGAAGAGGTAAAATTCTGGCCCTGTAGGCAGAAGTTCAGTGGGGAGCTTTCTGATCAGGGGGGAGCTTTCTGTTCAGTTATGCTATGAGACTGAATTGGTCTAGCTAAATCACAGAACCTTCACATTGCAGCCTGATGCAGATGAATCAGCCAGAATAAAAACTGTGATTCCTGTTCTCAGTGCATAGGCATAGGTAAAGGTGAAGGCAACTTCCCATAAATAATCAACAAAATAATATGGGGCCATTTTTTCCTAGCTGAAATGCAAAAGAAGGGGGAGATGAACAGAGGCAGGGAGAGAACATGAATACTGTAGAGGTCAAGCACTAGAACAGCAAGGAAGAATTTGTAATGATTATTTTTACATTCCAATGCCAAGTTTTTTCCCTTCTCAAGGTATTTGAGTTGAGTACACAAGGATACAGAGCTTGTGCTTAGGTATCTATATTTTCTTCTAGGTCAAATTAAGCCAATGTAATAAAGTGATGGAAAACCACTGATGGATCTTGGCTGAAGACATGAATGTCAAGCTTTCTTTAGATAACAAACACTGCTTGACAGAGAAAGGTATTTGTTAGTGACTTTCCATCTACTACAAAGCACCTTGAGTTGTCTTGGCACAGTGACTTGCCATATGGAGTGATGTGTGACCTGTGTTAATTTTGTTCCTATCAAGACATTTTGTTCAATTTCCACAGAGATGTGATGGAAATTATTGGCTACATATGGCAGCAGGAATACATGAAAATTTGCAGCCTTTTTAGGACATTTAGAACTGATCATAATTCCACATCAAACTCCCAAGAATTCTTTACCATTATGAGTCTCTGATATCAGAAAAAAGTAGCCTTGGTAATAACAATAATATTGCTTAATTTGCCAGTAATGAGGCAGTTTACTAAGTTGCCCTTCTAAGTATTTTTTCCTAATGGAAAATACTTGAATATTCAGTTGCAAATGTTATATTAAGCCTTCGCAGTAGTAAATTTCTTTGATGAAGGCTGTTCCCCTACACTTGAGGCAACTACAAGTATTCTAAAGGAAAGCTTTGATCAGCCCTTGTATTTCTGTAATGGACAAAGTTGTTTTGCTCATTGTTTTGAGTGTTGTCTCTTTTGTCTTCCTTTAGACCATAACCATCTTTCCTCTGAATGGAAATCCATCTGTTTATACTGAATACCATTGGTCGTTCTTTACAGCCCTTTACCTTGCTTCTGTTTCCTCCATTTTCTTAAGGATGCAAACCCGTAATATTCTGTTTACCTGTGTAATGCTGCTTTTTCTTTAGAGAAAACAAACAGCTACTGTTTGGGCAATGATTATCAGTCTAGCAACTGAATGCCATTTTTTTGAAAACATGCACTTCCCAGCACAGGACTGGAAGATGCAGTTGGCACTACCAAAAAAACACAACACTGTCGTCTTTCTGAAACGGCAGTAGCCAAAGAAGCTGCACTTGGGAAGCTCATAACTACGTAAACCTTATTTCATTTAGATTGTTTATCCTTTCACTAAGATAAGTGAAATTTGGTATATTGTTTGCACAAGCAACACTAAATAGCAGAGTTTTACCATCCTCTGTTTTGCAGATCAAAAAGCCTAGGAAGATATTCTATCAACATACCAGTTGTCAACTGGTGAATTTCAGATAAGCACAGATCATTTCATATAAACTACTATATCAGTTCCACAACAGATCAATAAATTCTAGTTTATTTGATTCAGCACCTACCCATTTTGATGACCAATGTTACTTTAATTACTTTATTTGAAATATACTGTGCACTTTCACTAGTCTCTACTTTCCAGTTAGTCCAAAGACCTCTTGTTATCAAGAATACCCTTATGAAATAAATTTTTAACAGTACTACTAACATAAAACTTATTATTCAACAAGTTATTTTCAAAGACTAATAGATATATAGCTAAACTGAGTGAGAAAAAAAAAGGATGCATATATTACAGCAGTTTCTAAAAAAATATAAAGTACTTGGGCCACGTTCTGCTCTGTTATTTGCCTCAGTGCAAGTCCAGGGTCAAAATCTGACCAAGCAGAAAATGAATTGAAGTAAGATGCTTGAATACGACTATAACAATTTTCTTTTCGACAGGCTTCGTATTAATTCTTTTTCTATTCCACTGGGGTGACTATGGGAATACATAAGGGCGTTATTTGAAAATGAGTTTCATCTGGTCTGAAGCATCCTCATTAGTACTGATGATGTGCAAGTTGTAGAGAACCCATTTTGACTTTAAACACCTCAGCTAAAATATGCAAGGCTGAGAGGCAGAAAAAGTTGAGATAAAGCTTTTGCTCACATAAACTGTAGTAACAGTGAAGTCAGCAGAACAGTAGGCATCTTTTCCCACCATTTTTATACATTAGCTAATCCCATTTGTTTTGAAAGTATGTCCCACATGACACTATCTCATCTGTCACTGAGTGGGTACATGTTCATATGTACAGTGATATAAGGAATATGCCCCATTGCAGAGTAAAGAGTAAGCTGGAGAAGAAGGGAAGTAATATGGCTTGAAGCATCTAGCATGTTTAAGCATCTAGGAGGAAAATTCTGGTAAATCCAGAATATTAAAAAACATTCTGTTTACCTAGGCAACCTGTGAGAAACAATGCCACACATTCAAACAATTTTAAAATGATAGCTCAAATACCATTCCTTTCCCCCTCCCTCTCCCAAGTATTTTCATCTATAGAAATACTCATAAAAACACCAGTATTTTTTTTCCCAGAGCAATGTAACTTTATCCAACACCCCAGGTTGCTATCAGAAGTCTACTTTAGCAATACTCCTGTGTACAGTGTTTATTACTTTTAAGAAGAAACTGAACTAAGGCTACAGAAACTGAAACATTTTCAACATTTTGATTATATAAACTAATAAAGATTCTCCTCCCAGACCTAGAATCCTTGAAGTCAATAGTTTCTGAAAATAAATTGTTTCTCACTTTCCATATTAAAAAAAAATTAACAATCCATAGAGAGGTCAAAAATTTTTCTTCACTAAATGTTTTTTAGGCACTTCAATTTTTTTTTCCCCCTTTTCTTCTTCTGAAGGACACCTAACATTAGAAAGCTGTAATAATCACAGCTTCATGTGTCTTTGCAATTTCACTTGAATTTAAACCACGGGGTCATACACAGAGGTGACATACATGATTACATGTATTTGCTACAGATAACCACACTTCCTTTCCCTCCTAAGGTTTATTACTTGCCGTTATGGCACCCTATTTTAAATAAGGCTCTGATCCAGTAAAGCACTCATATACTTATCCTACATGCAGGATTTAAAGTGCAGTAGTGGATAGATTTAAAACATATTGCCTTTATGTGATTTTATTTGTGCATGTTACTGAATTGTAAGGGCTATTAAGTCTTCAGGGCAGGTATCATCTCTGATGACACATCTGGTAAATGTATCACATTTATTCAGTAGATACACAGTCCTAAATAAGGTTTCAGTTATGCTGAAAAAACAATATCAATAACAACAATTCTTTTCTAGCTTTATACTTATGCAATAAATAAAATCTGCAGCAGTTGCTGAACATAAGTTCATTTCCTGCAATCTTTCAAGTTTTGTACTACCAAATTAAGAAGAGGAAATCCTTTATATTATTATAACAGCTCAATAATTACTATCTTTTAAGGCTTCTTAATTTAAGTTTCTGAAGAAAATCCTGAAGAAAAGTGAATTGGGAGGAAGAATACCCTGATTTTATCTTTTCATCTCTTTCTACTTCCATCCAAACTTTTTGAAGAAATCTCATGTTTTCCTGTGATAAAAGTATAATGAATTCTATTCTATCCTTTCCCGTCTTCTCTAGAGTTCTGTACAGTTAGATTAATACTGTTATGAATGGAGTAGAACTGTTTTGTAGCTCCCTCTGGAACTTAAAAAGGAAAATTGGATGACTTGGCAAAACTCATTTGCACTCAGCAGCTTGACTAAAATCTATCTCAGGATAAATAAGAACACAATGTGAAACAAGTATTAGGAGAACGAACTGTCTTGCATAGGACTGAGCTCTCCTCAGCATCCACTGCTTGTTTGAATATACTTCAAAAGAATATCATTCACTAACCAAATTGCCAATCCTATTTATTCAATGCAGCAAGTTAACCCACTGGCGTTTTTTCACTTTTAGAGTGGTGATGATTTCAAATCCTAAAAAAAGCCCCAAGAAAACCACCAAACAAAAACCCTACAGATAAAGCTATTGAAAATTAAACTTTTATCAAAATTTGCCAGAGTACTACCAACTGCATAGTTAGTGCCACTACTTCCTGAACAGTAGAGAGAAAGCAATGGTTGCCACAGTTCCCAGTACATACTATTAGGAAATGTCAGGTTCTCAGTGGTGGTGACAGTAGGATACCCACTGACTACAGTACAAAGAACTTATAAATAGTGATTGTTGTGTATAATGGGAGGCCATATTCATATTTAATGAGATCGTAGATCTTTAATGTGTAGTTAAGACCCCTTTTGGCTACAAAGACGAGAGAATCAGAGAGGGAAAGTAATAGCATGAGCTACATGAGGTCACCTAAGCTGCATTCGTACTACGTTGGTTTTCAATTGGACAGGATTAGGCTCGCAGCGCAGTTTAAGTATCTCACCAGTTGTAGCAAAATGATTCATAATAAATCATCTGTTGGAATACATGATGAAATGGCAACCAAACATCCACCGTAACTGATTCCTAGCACTAGTGACAAAGTACAATTGTAGAATGAACCCTGACATTTTTGCAAAAAAAAATTTATTCATGCTAGAAAACTTTTCTTCCTGCAGTATGTTGCCATCTGTAAGCTTTGGTAAGAATCTGTGGGAAATATTTGATAGGGAGATACCCAATTATCTATTGGCCACATTAATGTTATTTTCTATTCCCCCAAAAGTAAGAATATGTTGAAAAAACACCATATGAAATATTGAATGGCTATCGAACCTGCTTAAACATGGATTTCAAGGAACGTTACAAATATAATATCTACATTTCACAGATAACAGAGAAAGTCAGTAATTATATGGGTTTCCTGAACACATGCATGAACTCCATAGCTGAACAGAAATTGTATTGAATAATTCTCCCCTCTAGGTATAAAAAAAAGCATGTATAGGGTTTTGAAACTTGTTACTACAATTCCTAGAAATGAATGATTTCTAAAACTGGTCATTGCATCTATAAAACAAAATATAGCTACTAAAATATTAGTTAACTATTGGACTAATTACCAGTTTGTCTTCTGGATTTGTTAAGACAACTTTTGTTAAAGATGCTGCTAGCATTTAAAGTGTTTATTCCAATAAATAAATAAATCTAACCACAACTATGAAACATCACTATTCAGATGGATCAACGTAAAACTAATGTTTGGAAAAAGACTTTAAAAAAAAAAAGAAAGAAACAGCTGCAATTAGTATTCCAGCTTTAGATTATTAATAACAAGGCAGCTGCCAACTGGCCTTTTATGCTGAGCGTTAAGAAGTCATCTAACATAGTTTTTATTCTATTTGTCACACAACTAAGTTATTACTTCAGGATTCAAATTTTGCTTCTAAAAATTGACTTAAGAATTTGAACTGTACTTTGCAGATATTGGACTAGTCTGTTCGGTCCATTCTTTTTTGTAATTTGATCAATATGTCACCAGCTTCCTGGCTTCTTGACTTGTTGCACTAACTGGCAACAATTATGATAAGCAAACTACCGCATAGGATCCAAACAGCTTAGGAACATATGTGTTAATTTCTTTCTTACACACAATTATGGGCAGAGTATATTTATGTGAATAAGAATCCAAAGAGTTCTTATTTAGTATATATAAGAACAACATGTACGAAATAATATACATAGATATACAATTACTGGTAAACATTCAGTAAGAGTCGTCATCTGCCAACAGACAGTGGCTAACTTAACTGATTACAGTTTTCTCTAAGTCACGTTTTTACTGCTTAATTTTTTTTGTCACACACAATAACAAAGGCAGGTTAATTTGCGGCAATATACTTAGAAATTAGCATTGATATATGAAAAACACTGGAGGAAAAAAGCATAATACAAAACCCCAAATATTTACAGAAATACTCAGAAGGATTAATGATATTCCTTTTTCCATGGACTCTAAAACACCAAGGCTTTCTTCAGTTTTCACTTCATACCTCAGCCTTTTTAACAACTACTTTTTTCAGTTTGTGTCCATTACAGTTTGTTACATCCTTCCTGTTTACTCCTCAGGCATTTTTCCATGTAGGAAACAGGGTGTAGGCAGCAGGCAAAATACTATGTCCTTACATTCCATATGACTGAAGTGCTGGTTGTTGTACATTACACTGAACTTTTGCTACCAATTACCCTCAGCAAGCATGTTCCTACCACTGCATGAAACAAGATCCCATGCTTATCTGCTTTTGATAATATGCATATAATGATGTATTATATAACAAGATAGTTCTAACTGATTTAAGTTCTCACAATATCCGACTTTCTCAGGTAGGGGAAAAAAGTTACGAGAGAAGAGAAATGCAGCAAGCAGCAACTACTTCTTAAATGGCTGCTTTAAAACTGCATCCCTTTTACTCTGACAAATTTCAGTGGCCAGATTCAGAAAGCTATTTTGGGGAAAATATCCCTATCAAAGCAAAATCTTACCTTAGCAAGCAATAATAAACCACAATGGAAGGTACACCAGTGGAGAAGTTGCTTATGTTTACATTAGAGGACTGGTCAGTCAGCCATGTAAGAATAAAACTCCTGTTGTTTTCTTTCCAGGATTTCCAGGAGAGAAGGGTGTGCTTTGTCACACATGTACAGAGTTCACTGGACATGCAAAGCACGTCAGGTGTCTGCGTGAGGGGTAGGATTGACATGCATATGTGCAGTACAATTTATCCAAAATTTTAACTGGACTGCCAGACAAATGGCCAAAATCCTGAAACTCTGTTCTGGCAACATTTCTCGGCAGAAAAAGAAGAGGTCCAAATATGAGAAAACCTATCACATGCTAAGGTGAAATGTCATTTACTTAAGTTTTTTCTGGTGTGTTCAGATCATCTCGATGTTTTCCAGATAACACACGTGTATGAGACGTATGAAATAAGTTTTAAATAATGTTGATCTTTTACTGTTCTTCCATTTCTATGCAATTTCTATGATGAAATAAATAAAATTATTTTTTTAAATATATTTTTGACAGGGTTAAATCAAGCCATAACCTTATAACCTCGATACTAATTTAAAATATCTCTAATTATTAATATATTACAAATAAGATAATTGTATGATCATTATCAAAAACAGATTTCAGGATTCTGAAACTGGAATAGAGCTGCTTTATAATACATACTGACATGCTTCTATACAGATGTACCTGCAAACATATATACATAATGAAAGGACTAATACAACTTGCTCATTTGAATTAGACTGTAACTACTGGAAAGGTCTTACAGGAAAAAATACTTAGCAAATTAGAAAATTAAAAAAAAAATCTCAGTCAATAAGAAAATTACTCGTCATTCTACCTAAAGGTCAAGTCAAAAAGGAATTAATGCGTACTTGCTCCTTCAGATATCTGAAGTATATCAGTTACAACCCTTCCTCCTTCTGCATTTTACTTTTTTTACATTAATCATCAAATCAGTCAGTAGTAAAGCTGTCAGAGAAGTCTTCAGAAACTGAAGATTGAAAATAAAAGCTTGATTAATTTTATTTTTATTTAGTTGAGCATTTTGAATAAAGGTAAATTTGTCCAAAAAAAAAGGAAAAAAGTCTTTTATGAAACTCTGCCCCTAAGACAAGCTACAATAGTCAAGTACTATATTTGTAGATGCCCCCAAACAGTTTGAACAGTCCAGAGACCCTTTCTAATCCTGCAATTTAAGGCTCTTTAATGTCACGAAGACTAACTAACACAGTTTTAGCTGTGTTTATTGTAGTCCTTATATTGACTGAAATTCACGGCAGGTGAAACTGTTTCTTATGTTTCTTTATTCTGCCCAACAATGCTGCTCACCAAATCTTTGGATGAATCTCAAGGCAAGGTATAAAACTCAATTCTAAAATCTTACTGTTAGTTTTTATATGTCTGTCTAGCTATTATACCCTCTAAGTATAGACAGGATCCTCAAAGTAATATTTAACACTGCGTAATCTTAGTGAGGTCCTTTATTCTGCAAATGTAAAAATGTAAAAATGTTTGAACCTGATAATGGTTGCATTAGCCTAATACATGCATGTGAATTAAGTGGACAAACAAGAAATAAGCCTTTTTATAATCCAGTGAATGCATGTGGATGTTACAGTCACTTCAATACTCAGGTTTACTAAAACTAAAACATTTTCTTATTGTCAAAAAGCTCAAACTGTCTTCTCTGGAGAAAAATGGAAGATCAGGCATAACCTCCATATCGGTCTGATGGTCCTAGGATATGGCTTATAACTATGGGAGGTGGCAAGCACAGTAATTACTGGAATGAGAATATAATGCATATCAATACATTCTGAAATATCTAAAGAGTAGTCTGTTGTGGCTGCAGACACTTTAGTATAGAGCTGTATAACTTGGAGTAACTAGTTCTGGTGAATGCCATTCAGTTTTGCTGAAAGTGGAAGAATTAATGAATGCTGAAAGAAAGGTATGTGCCTGAACGTATTATGGCCATTAAATCTGATTATCGATATTAAGAAGCTAGTTTTTAATTATATTAACTGTTTATTTTGTAAGGTGTTAACAACAACAAAAAAAATTAGAGTTTATAAGTTATTAAATGCAACACAGTAGAGTTTTATGAGATTTCCCTTCTTTAAAATTATGGGGCAGATTCTACACTACTCTGCACCATGCAATATCATTTGCTCCACTGCAAAATGACTGCAATGACTACTGTTATGACTGGCATCAATTCAAGCCCTTTAAGCTCTGGAGTAAGTAAATAAACAGAGTAACAGAAAATTTAGCACAAGCCACGATAATTTCCTAGCAAAGCTCAAGCTTCTTAAACAAAAGAAAGAATCTGGTATCTCCTGAGGCCAGTGCAATCTCTCAATTTACACTATGTTGTACTGGAACAGACTCTAAGTAAGCCACAGAGAGAAGCATTAAATCTACTGCTTTAAAACACTGCATTCTCTCATTCAAAGAGGTTCATTAAGTAAGTCTGACATATAGCACTGAAAACTCTTTACATGCTGCAAACATTTCCTTACAAATCAACAATAATAAAGAAACCCAAGCCTGATCCTAAAGCCTTTATTTTGAAATTTCAGTGAGGAATTGAGATTTAATCTCATCCAAATTGAATTAAGCGCCTTAAATTAGCAATACAAATTCAGCATTCCTGAGCTCTCATGAATCTAAGTGACAGGTGAAGAAAGACCTCCAGCTCAGACACATAGAGTACTTGATCAAGACAGAAGTGAACACAGCTCACTCATATTTAAAACATTCTTTCATATATTTTTAATAAAACAACTGATACAAATTCAAAACCAACTTCATAAATCAAACATTATTCAATGTATGAGGCTTCAAGGTTTCCCCTGTTATGGCTGTGAGCATGCCTGTCTCCAAGACAAGGGTTTTGCACTTGAATGCTTGAGGTATTATGAAAGGTTTATTGGATTTCATAGTCCCTTAAGGGGAAACCCTTTAAATGTCTTTGCAATTATAAGTCTAATAACAATTTCAGCTCTTGGACAGAGCCTTGACTTGACAAAGATAAGGAACTGGAAGTTGCTCAGTCAATACAAAGCTATTAATCTCTGTCACCCCGCTGTCATTGTGGCTCAGGGAAACAATGTAGTTTCTTGACCTACGTGAAGTCATGTAGTGATTTTATTCAGGATGTCAGCATTCATCAGTACAGATTTTGTCACACCCTGACTCACTTGAAGAGCTCCCAGTTCTTTATCTTGACTGCATTGACACCCTTCAGATACAAGTAGTTTGTTTCAGTCTCTGCTTATTATTATTATTTAGCACTTACTCATGTGTAAAAGCCTCTAAGAATAAAGTTTTGAGTTGAAATATAGGCGGCTTCATCACTGCCTCCTGTGTCCTCGGAGGACAAGCATTTTAAGTTGCCAAATGCTATACGTGTTTGCATAGTCAAATGAAGGTTAATTTTGTTAAGTAAAATTAGATTATTATTTTTCCTTAGTGGTGTGCTTTTTAATGTCATCCTTCTCTGATCTTGAAACACTGTGAGAAAGTTGATCAAACTCTTAGCAAATTATCCAACTAATGTTATTGTTCATGAGCTAGAAATGCACAACTAGTGTGGATTTGTCTTAAATAAGCCAAATTTAGCTTGCTTTATTGGTTGGTATACCCATGCTACATGAGAAGCTACAGTACAGATTAGTTAACGATCCTATTCTGAAGTCTTTGTGAGCAATGAAAAGACCCCTTATTTTCTTCCAGAAGACTCTGGAGCAGGCTACAGTGTCATAGTTTAATGGATGTATACCAGTAATGTATAAAAGCTTACATAAATATTAAGACCTCATTAAATATCACATACAAACAGCCAACTGATGTAAAACAAGTAATATAACCAGTTCATACAGAATGATAACTGCACTCAAACCTTTAATAAAGATTTGCTAAAGGAATTATTGAGTAATGAAAATGTGTACCACAGCAAAAGCTGATTAAATTATGAATAAAATAATGTATGAATGATGATTAGATGGGTTAGATTAACTGCCAAACAGCAATTTACAATATTATACTAAACAATATATATAAATACTAGCAAAACCTAGCAAATATTAGTAATTTCCTTAACAAAATACTTAACAGAACAGTATTCTTGTATTACACTAAAGGTAGAGTAACTTCACTGACTTCAGCAAAACTATTCTAGAATTTCTCTGAATAAATAAGATTTTCAAAGTGAAATTACTTTCTACCAAATCTGCAATGTTGATCATTTTATATTGTATAATGAATAAGGATGATATTGTAAAATTGGAAGGGTTTGGTTTTGGGGGGTTTGGGTTGGTTTTGGTTTAGGTTTGGTTTTGTTCCCCCCCCCCCCCCCTTCTCTCTTTTCAGTGAGCAATTTGAATACAAGGAATTACAAGACAAAACTAACTTGATCTTGAAAAAATCCACTATGTAAGCTAACACTTAAGTCACATAAAATGTATCAGCAGCAATAAACCCCAACTATTAAAGGCCTATTTACAAATGTTAGGACAAATACTTCCACAAAAAATGAGTACACATCTATGCATTCACACTCAAATCTTTGTGTTGTTTAGGTAAATATGAAGTTCCCATTAAAGTTTAAGAAAAAAAATTACAGCAATCAATTATATTTCTTTCAGATAGTCTAGGAGTTTTCTACCAACTCTTTTTTTTTAAGTTTTTCTTCCTTACTCTTTATTTGTCCCTTTATGATGTCCCCCTCTTTGTCCTACTATCCTTTCATTTTTACTCCTTTTTGCCCTTGCATCTGTCTCTACTCTCCATCTGTTTTGCTGAACAGGTTGCAGAGCAAGTTATATAATAACTTTCAAATCCTCCTGCTGAAATTGGCTGCAACCAGCCTGCTGGTCTTACACTTGCTGAGTCAACCTGCTCTTCTAGATGTTATCCTTCCAGTGTACGAGACTGACAGAGGCAGTGCTGGTTCAGCAAAGTCAACATGAATAAAGGTGAGAGTAGGCAGCTGCAAAAATAAGCTAAGAATTAGCTTCAAATGAAACATTTGGCTGTTTGTTCTCTCTAGGTTTCAAAGTATGAAGGTTTTAAAGTTGTTTTATAATGTAGGTTCAACTGGTTGAGGAAAGTAGTTCCATTACTTTCTCTTTTTATACTGGACAACCCTTAAAATGAACTCACTCAGAAGACATTCATTAAAGTGTCTTCTGGTGACTACAGAAATTGAAGTGAATGAGGAAATGCATTAATGTATCATTTGTCTTCTTCTAGATTTAATCCTGTCAAGGCAAGAATCTATGTTCATTGAAGTCTATAAAGCTGTTCCCAGTAACAGAGGATTAGCACCTACAGGTATAGTTGGAATGCTATTTTTCTCTTACACTGATATATTCTATATCAAACCAATTGCCAGTATCTTTCAGTGTATTTTCTTCCTCAACTATCACTCTCCCTCCTTCTTTCAATCTTTCTGTTGTCTTTATCTTTTTCTCTTCAGTTCCATTAATCACTTTTTCTGGTATTACAGCCATTACTAAGAATAAATACCACTCCTTACCTCATGACACATTTTACATATTACGTATTTGCTTCAAATGTACATAGCTCCTTAAGCGAAAGACCTTCTCACTATTGTCTGCATATATATGTGCATATAAGTATTTATGCATACACACATGTAGCATCTGTCATAATAAGCCCTCAGGTACTCAGGACTGTTAATACACAATAGCAACAAAAGCAACAACACAGAGGCTATTACCATTTATAGAACCAAAGATTGTATCATTCATTCTGTTCTCTCACACTATTTAATTAATACTTTCTTATCAAAACAAGCCAGTACTTTTCATCCTCCTGGACCAGTGCCAGCACTACATTGCAGTTTGACCAAGTGTACTGCAAAATGTACACTCTCTCTTATGCCCTGATACACTGTGCACAGCTGCCATCTTCTTTTAACCTCTCAATGCAAATTAGATGGGACTGGCAGGAGAGTACAAACTGATTTTAGGCGGTAACATTTGGGTATGATAGGTGATCTCATTATTACAAATTTTGCATTTTCTTCTTTTTCTTTCAGTTTCCCCATTCTTGAGTTCCACTTGGTAGTTTCTTTCCAATACTTCACAAAATTACAGTCTTGGATATGTTTAAACCTTATTTCTCATTCTAACAACAAAACACCTAAGGTTTTGTGTATTTTGGTTTTGGCTTTTTTTTCTATCTTTGCTCATTCTGTTAATTGGTATTTACCTACATTCCATCTCACCTGACCAAAGCAGATTTGCCCACAGCCCTCTAGGTTTGCTGAGAAAGTAATGGATAATATCACATACAGTCCATCAGGAACTGGCTACTTACCCTGCTAGAAGACACTCAAGTTCATGATAAGGACACAACTCAGTATGCAATCTAGAAGTGCCAGTTACCAACTTCATGGCCCATTTTCTGGGCAGCCAGATGATGCATCAAATATTTCCTCCTGACTTGCTCCTCCTCTTTCCTATCACTATTATAAAAATGAAAGATTTCATTCCATATCATAAATACAAATGCTTTTACCTCATTTGTGACAGTCTAGACCCATAGGATCCAAAGATTCTAAAGCAGTTTATTACTCCTGTAGTTTCGCACCACTTTCCAGTCCCAATTGTTCTTAAAATGTCACTTGCAAATTTTCGCCTCATTATATAAGAAATTTGGTATAACAATACCTCAAGTTTCATATATGGCAATTCTTGAATTCTGATGCTCCTTCTTTCACTGCCTTTATCTTAAAGCAATCCTTCCGCTTCAATTTTATCTTGCTAGATGATAATGTGTTTGTAGTTACCAAGTAATTAGTCATTGTGAAACACTTTGTCCCTAGAATCAGTGTTCTGAATATCTAAAATACTATATAAAACTATATATTATCAGTACTCTTGTTTAGTTGTGGCAGTTTGAAAAACTCAACCATATGTGACAATTTAAGTAAAAATAGGTCTGTATGATAATCTACAAATGATCTAGCTCAGAAGCTATTCAATTATTCATATGATTAAAGATACAGTTTTTTTCATTCGGCAGGGAAACTGTCTTTGTTTAAATGGATGTTTAATCTCTTGTTCTTCCTGGCTAGATCATATTTAAAAATTAAGTGAAAAATGCTTTAAGAGCATAGTCTCTGTAAAACTGCAATATCTGATCATTTAAATTTGAGTATATGTTAGTGACTCTGACACTATAATGTTTCACTGTGTAATTTTTACATTTATAAGTTATGTCATAAAAGTGAGATTGCACTGAAAACCCTTCTCCCTTTAGAACAGAGGCATATCCGGAGATGCTTCCTGAGCCGCAGAAGCTGTAAATCAGTGGAGCAGCAGCATGTGGAACAATGAATCTCTCTCAAACTGCTTTCAGAAAAAATTGCTCCATCTGCTTCCTACTTGGTAATAAATAAATAAGATCAGAATAAAATGGATTTTAAAATAATCGAGAATGTACTATACAGAAAAATTTTGTAAGACAAAGTATTTCCACGTTGTTTTGGCACGATTGTTACAAATCAGCATTTCCAGTAATGTTTTCTTTTGCACATGCATTCTGATGTAATGCTACTTCCCATTACATTTTAAATTTGTTTTAAGAGAGTTCAATAAGTCATTAGTGATTTATAGTGAAGTAAAGAAGAATCAAACTAAATATTTCTTATTAAACCTACAGTTTACTTTGGCTGTGCCTCACTTCATCATTTTGACTAAGACTTCTCATGAGAATTTCAAAAATCAGTATTTGTGCTGATTCTTTTCAAGATTTTTGGAAAAACTTGCTGTCAATGCAACTGAATAATGAAAGAGGAATTGAAAGATGCAGTGCTTCATCTACAAGATGGCCCAGTAGGATAGTATCACAGCAAACCTTTGTTTGACAAAGGGGCTGGAGTAGTTCCAGTACTCACTGGATGTTAGAAGCATGGGGAGGATTAAAGTTTTGCTTCATGAAATCAGAGATAAAACTGAAAATTACCGAGTTCCCCACCCCAACATATATCTAGAAAAAGGCAAAAAAAAAAATCACTGCAAAAAACAAAAGCTTTTTCATTCTAATGTAATCCAAACTAGTAAAAAAACGGAAAAGTAAATTTAAAACAAAATTGGAAAGTCCCATGTCAACAATTTCAAAACTTTCTTTCTTCTTTCTTTGAAATGAAATTCTGGAACAAAAAAGATTTTGGTTTTATGAAGCATTTCAAATGCAACAGAACCATGTAGCCTACAATAGTATAATTTTAATGTGTTTGTGTTTTGGTGGCACTGCACATATGTATTTACAGTATATGTACAAGTCAGCCCAACAGAGGAAGGAAAAAGTGTTTTAAGACTGACTTTTACAGATGAGGTAATAACTTTGTCATGTAAGTAGTTCAGAGCATACCAGAAACTAAACTTTGGTGAGCAGATTCCCAGTGTCTTTAGTAAGTCTCTTGTTCTCTAGCTCAATAAAATCACAAATGCAAAATGAAATTGTATTTCTTAACATCTACCAGAATTTTGGGAAATAATATTCATCTTACAAATTCTGAAAAGAATTGTGTCTTACTGAAAGCAAATTTAAACATGTAGATTTGGTAGGATTTTCCATTTATTGTGTAGAGAAAGCTAAACAAAAAAGTCAACCTAGTGAAATGATATTTTTCATTACTTCTGGTAGGTTAGAATCTAAAAACTTCAGTTTAAAGGTAACTATAACTATTGGGCTAGGCAGTCTACTGACACACATACAGCACTTTGTTCTTTTCCCCAGTGAGACTATAATTATTGCTCCTTACAAATTGCAGTAGCTAAGAGGAGAGTAATGAAGTAATGTGTGTTTTTGCACAATCAGGGTCAGAACTAGAGATTTGTCCTACCAAAACAGACTAAAAACCAAATTCTTGTTTCCGCCAGGTCAAGAGATGTCTTTACAACAACGTTGGTGGGGTAAAAATTTCAACATAAAATCCCGCTCTTGTTTCTAAATATAGCTACTGGCGAGTGCTTTAGAGGAAACTGTCAGTCCCTGTAGAAGACCCAAGTTTGCAGTATCAGAAAGTTCTTGCTTTCCACAGCAAGTTATTTACACTTCTTGTAGTTTACTTCATCCAAGTCTTATAGCCAGTGGGAAATTAATTGTATTTGGATTAGGCCAATAGTAATCTCTAATCTGTATTTAATATTTTGCTGATTAAATTGTATTAGATATTGCTATTGAAAAGAGGGATTTACACAGTAGAAAAAAGGCCTTAAGGGAAGCAGTAACTTGGCAAGGTATAGTTGCAGCAGGAGTAAGTAGAATTCTACCATGTTTAAGTTTTGAGCTTCTAGGGTTTCACAGCTCTCAAATAGGAGTGTATTTGCATTTATTTATTCACAAATCATGGTAAGTTACAACATAGATTTGATCTCATTCAGGGATAAACCATTCCAGAGTGAAAAATTATTATGCATTAACCACCCTTATATAGCTGTTGAAAGCATTTGCTTTTCATCTCATGTCTCATTATTTACCTTCCTGCAGATCTGTGGGTGTAATAACCATCAAATAATCCTAATGTCCTATTGTATACTACTACTGAAATGTAACATGACTGCTTAGATTCAGTTTACTATTTGACCACTGTGGATCTGGAAGTTGTTGCTATGAATAGCAATGCATTTTTGCATTTATGCATGGGAAATTCCAACGCTGCCGAACCCTGTGTCATAGGAATTAAAAATAAGTAAGGGTGGCCAGGCATGAAAATAGAGTTCCATCTCTCAAACAGAAGTTATCTACACAACATCCCTACACCAAAATGTGTAATTAAAGTTCTCAACAGAAAAATAGAGTGCCCTGATTATACATGATCAATGAAAAATGAGAACAGCTTTTGAAATCTTTCAAGCAGACAAGGCAGTGATACTCCATAAAAAGACAGGGGGAAAGGTCGCATTATGTTAACTCAAAAAATCAGACAAGACAGTTCAAAAACTACATTCTAACTTTGGCAGTGGACTACAGAGCTTGGAATTATTTTGCCTATTTTGAAGACTAGTGGATACCTCATATTGTTCTCTCAAAGTCTTTTTGTTTGTTTTTAACTCCTAGAGTTTACACACTTTATGAAGAACTTCAATCAGGAAGTACGATGGATTAATCTCTTTTCTCTTCTATCTGATCTCTTTACTATTGCCTTTGATCTCTGGGTAAATTGGATTTTATTTTAAGTTGCACATGCATTACATCTTCATATGGACTCCTACAGTGCACCTATTTTGAAATCAGATGTTTATACAACAAAAAAATTTTACTCTTCAAAAGGCGAAGAAAGCATCTCATAATTAAATACAAACCCATGATATAAGTCTATGTTTTGAAGAATAGTAAAAGGGAGAAAAGTGGTGATATTTTAAACACTGAAACCAGTCATAGATGTCACCCAAAATGTCTTTCTGCCATTAACACAGAACTCAACAAAAAGATTTGTTTGAATGAAGCCTGCAGGATTCACCACTAAGCCCTTTTCCAGATAGGAAACCTATCAATATGATGTTAGTCTGCATACATTTTACTGTGTTATTCATAAATGACAAAGGATATTCGAAATTAGTCTAGAGGTAATTGACTAGAACTATACAACTATGCTTACAGCAGCTCTACATCAGGTCCTGTTTTAATACACACACACACAAAAAAATCATAATGAAGCACGTAGGTTTGCTTTACAAACACCACACACAAAAAGCCAGGAAATGACAGCATGAGCCACTACATGCTTTATTCCAAGAAGCACACACTTAAAAAAACCCCCACACACATTACTACAAATTCTGCTAAAGACTACCTACAACTCTCAACATGACCTGTTCCCCTTAAGGAAATCGGTCTGTTCTACAAGATAACTTAAGTCTTGCTTTAATGAATTTGTAGTGTGTTAAGTTTTTCTTTCCTCTGCCAGTCTATTTTTTTCTTCTGGGTTAATTTACAATTATTAACTGGGGTAAAGTATAGGTAAGAATAGGAGGAAGAGGTAAAAGTTTACAAGAGAACATCAGTGTAAATGCTGAATGTAAATAAGAACAAAGGTATGCTAGCTAAGGCAGATAGTCAGGAAAAAAAATCTAAAATAGCAGAAAAGAGTTGCTGTTAATGGAAGAGATTTCAACTGAAAACAATTCTACCTGGTGGATATAGCCAATTTGATCTATCAGTTATTTTATTATTTGTCAATTGTTTGCAGACATGTTTTCAGCTACTAGAGTAATTATAAATTACCCAACTCTACTTGATTTTCTTCAAGAACACACCCACACATTGTGCCTTATCTACCTAAGGTATCTTTATTTAAGAAGTGTAGCATATATATGCATTTATCTTTCAAAAATATCTGTTAATAATGAAAAGCCAAAGTGCCAATGATGAATTTCAGCTACCGGCAAAGTTACAGTAACTCCTATAAAAAATGTATAAACAAACAAAAACCCCACAACACTACATAAAGAAATCAGAGAACTAGCACTGTAAAAATTTCCTGAAAAACAAGGCTTTCCCACATATATTATTGAATCTATTATGAAAGTTCCAATAATTCCAGCCCCTGGAACCATTACAAACATTAAGAATTATACTGAATTTCTATAAGAAAAAAAATTCCACACATCTTTCCTCTACGTTAAGGCACTTACTGTAAATAACTGAATCTAGCTGATTCATAAAAAGTCTTTTGTTATGGTAATTCCCAGGTTTGCTGTGCTGACAGCATAGATGAGTCTTTCACTGAAGATTCAAAGAGTGTAATGGGAGTAATATAAATAACAGGTATGAAAATGACAATCAGGAGCAATGGTACAAGCAGTAAAAGGACTGTAAAAGTCAAGTCAGGAAAGTAAAAACAGGTTCTGAAAGGAGTAATGTTTGTAACATTAGTGAACATGTTCTAACTAGTTCTAATTCAGATAGCTCAGCTAGGGCCACAGCTATAAGGGAGGAAAGCAGAGTCATTGAAAGATGGGAACAGCCCAGACAGAATCCCACATTTGATAGGTTCATTCATTTCAGTGTTGTAATTAGCTAGCTTTAAGTTAGCTTAGTTATGTTTACAGTCACACATCTCAACTGCCTGAAAGGATGCCTGTAAATTTTAGTGTAACTATTGCTGATCACAATGTCATAAGTGAATGTAGCTGCCACAGGGTAGTAATGACCTGAGAGTCCTAAAGCAGGCCAAGATCTAGACAGGGATCAAGCATCAAAGCCTGACTAATAGAAAAAAAAATTCCCATAACCCTATACTATGGTAATTACATTCTCAAAGATGTGAGGATTTCAAACTCGGACTCTGAAATGAACCCTCCTTTGCATTTACAAGTAGCTGTAGTCACATAATGCCATGTTTGGAGTCTGTACTATTTTGGACATAGAGATAGATGTTTTCTGTATACATGTAGCTACATATACACATATATTATGTACAAAAGTAAAAAAGGTGCAATGACTTAGCTTGATAAACAATTGTCTTGAACTTCTGAACTCAATCTTAGCTCTAAAAGAAAGTTTTCTTCTAGCAAGGAGAATGTTATGTTAGTGTTGATGGGCTAAATTCACAAAGAGTGTAGGCAGGATTAAATTTACTGATGTCAATATGCCTAACTACTCAATATTGCTCATATTTTTCTTAATTTAAAAAAAAAAAAAGCAAGTGGTGTTCAAAGATGTGTTAAAAGTTAAGCAGTGGCACAGTATTTCTCACTGGAAAAACTCATTAAACTCAAACCAGCAGATAATCTGTCAGTCAATACCCAGTTTACCCCCCGCAAAATCAGTGGGACAAAGTTCTAACCCCATGCCTGGGAAATGCTTCTAATCTTAGAAGTGAGTGCTAATTAATAATACTATGGCACCTCCCTGCTTTAATGTTTCTTCAAATTACTTACTCTAACTAATCTCTTCAAGGTTTATCTTACAATCACGAAAGTTAAACAGAAGACACTCAGAGAAATATGCAAATATATCTTCCTTTTTCCTCGAATTCGCAAAAGATGCACAGCCCTGAATCTTGCAGAATAGCATAACAGACTTTCTCTGACCTAGAACCTGGACTATTCAGGTAGTCTATTATCTACTTAATTTTGGGAGCAATGTGACCTTCCATGGGAATTTTGATGTGAAGAGCATACAAGCAGATGCCAGGGGGTAGTCAGAGTACCACCAATGCTAAGGAGCTCAGTTCATTGTAGCAGTGAGCTAGTGAGCTATAATTTAAAGGGCCAAAAGCCTTCTGTTATTTTCTTATAGGGCTTTTCTCTTTTGATGACTGTGCTAACAGACCCTGTTCTATTTATTCATTGAAATTTATGTTTATATTCCATGGGAGATGCTCGTCTATCTGTCAACCTGTGTCAGCAGAATTATAAACCTGTCAGTGACACAGTATTTTAGTAGTAACCTACGTTGGCTGTAAAAAACAAATGCAAATGTTCAGACAATTACTTATGTGCAATGAAAATGGTACTTTCTAACAAATAATGCTGTCAAATAAAATAGTGACACTACTCATCTTTAAAACAGTGAATTTATATCATCTACTTTGAATCATGTTAAGATTTTTGAAAGGCTTTATTTCATCTATTACCTTAAGAAAATTGCAGGTAATTTTAGATATGTCCAGAATGTGGTTAAACAAGTGCCAAACCACCTTCCTGAGGCTTTTTGCAAGGCTGTGCTGAAATGAAATACAGTTGACTGAATTCAACAATACAAAAGTTATCTCTCCTAGCCCATAGGTGTTAACACACTGGAAACTGCCATGTCAATATGTAGGTAGGTATTTGCATATTCAACTATACATGGTAAAAATGCTTGATTATATTCAAGCAGTGTATTTGCCGTAAAGCATTCATTGCATTGCTTTTCATCTTCATGGGTGAGGTTATTTACTTTATAGAATTAATTCAACTCGGTAACAATGTAATACTAGACAGCGCGGTGGGGTGGGCAGGAAGGGATTCCTGCAGATTCCTTACACAGCCGCAGTGAAGAAAATTGTCTCAGGAACTAATATGTTGGCTTTAACCTTGTATTTACAGCTGGAGATGTACTAAAATTTATGATCTAATGCAACCAAAGGTATGCAGCAGACTTATTTGGACAGTACATTTACCAATGTGTTTTACTGTTTGTTAAACCTTTACAATGCATGTTGCTCATATAATCATTAAATAAGGAGAAGAAGAGATTGCAAGAGGTTATCTGGTGTATTTTCTTGCCCCAAGGTTTTATGGAAGTGTGCTTTTTGCCAGTCTATTTTGTGTGTGCACACACAATAACCAATTAGTGTCCAAGTCTTCAAATTAGTTATAAAATTAATCACAGCGTATTAAAACTATAAAACAGCACTTGTAATATGTGCTCATTTTATAGATAAGCTAAATTAGCATAGCCATTGCAAATTAGCTCTATTTCAGGAGTTAAAGACAAACAGATCTCATCCTTCAGTCTCTGTATGTACGAGGATTATGAAGGATTTGATTCATAATAGCCAGACTAATTATATTTACACACTTAGGGCATTCTTTCATAGGAGTTCTAGTTTCCATTCAAGAACCATATAAATGTTAAAATGTATAAAGTCTTACCTCTTTTGTCTGCTAAATATTATAAAGGAAATATAAAAATCATGCTGGGTTTAAAAAAAAAAAAAAGATTAATGTTAAATCCATATATTTATCTTTTTAATTAGCGTGCCATTGAAAAATGAAGATTTAACATCTTATCTTCCACTTAAGACACTTCATATTCTCCCAGATAAAGTGTATTTTATAATTGAAAAAAATGTACAAAGTTTTTCCAGTTGAAAGTTTCCTCTCAACTTTCCCCCCTCACCCTTAAAGTAAATAATTTTTGAATCCTTTTATTTGACATTTCCTATGGGAAGGAGGATGTTATTGATAAGCCGGCTACTTCCTGGATTCCAGTTTTTATTTAAAAAACTTAAAAAAACTGTGGCCTCTATTGCAGTGAATCTTTTTCTTTTTAAAAAAACAAATTTTCCAATAAATGGTATTTGCATTGTCAACTAGTAGCTTCAGAAACACATGTTTAAATTTAACCATGAATAAATCAACATTTTTCCAGTAGAACATCTACTGATGGTATCCAAGTCTCACTAATGACAGAGTATCTGAAAGTAATAAAAGCAACACAAAAACTCGAGTAGAAACTAGAGAAGGAGGTCCATAGTCTCCCTACTTTACCTGAAAACAGATGAATGCATGATTTTTCTTAAATAATCTCCTTGAATCTTATTTATGCCAGTACTCATGAAAGTTCCTCTGTAGTTTCAGGCATCCCCTTGTGAGGGAGAGAATACCAGAAGAATGGGAGAATGAATTTCACTCACCCGAAAAAAATCTGAGGGAAGTGCTCTATGAGATTTCCCTCATTCTTAGGTTTAGATATTTATACTTCAGAGAAAGTAGTTCTGTAACATCTACACAGTTGCAGACAAATTTTCAAAAGAACTAAGCATGCTGAGGGGCAAAGTCTTTTAAAACTCTGGTCTTAGGTGTCACAATGGCAACTGCACTAGTGACTGTATTTGAACATCTGGTCCTGATATACATGTCTAATTGGAGTCAAGATCTTTTAAAATTCTGTCTCCAGCTACAAATGCTTGAAAATTAGGCTTTGGACTCTTCAAGGTTTATTTTTATTTAATAGCTCCTTTTCAGAGGTTCTGAGCATCTACAGCTCATGTTCAAGTTCACATGATCACTGGATACTCTGCATGTATGAATTACAGACCTATACTCATTTCTAGATATTCTGGTTATTCATTACTGGAAAATTATGAAGTCTGCTTTTTATATTCCTTTCTCAGCCACATCTTTGACAATGTAGCTTCAAACTAATTTCTGTTCCTTGTGATTCCTTTAACATCCCAGTTAAACATTGGCCAAATTAATTCAGCTTACTCACTATAAAAATGTTCTAAATGACATAATATGCTCCAGAAAAGCTTTTGACAAGACAGACAGCCAAGGGACTGAAAGGTGATTGCCATTTCTGAGTGATGTGGCTGCCAAAACTCATGGACTTGAGAAGGTTTGACCTTGCACAGACAGTGATCTGTCTTCATGAAAACAGACTGTCACATGCACATGCCTCAATTTCACAGAGGAAGAACTGGAACTGTAAAACAAGAGAACCTTGGACATTCCTAAAGAGAAAAAATGTGTAAAGCTTTCAGGGCCTCACCAACAGCTAAAATTAACTCTGAATCACCCATGTGGATGTATTCTGATGCAAACAAATTTGCACAAGCCATAGTGATTACTATCTTCCATGGCCACCACAACTGTAAATGAAAGTTTCTTTCTCTTACCAGAGCTAAAAAGCTACTAAGTCTTCATTAGCACAGAACCATTTTTTGTCTGCAAGGACAAAAAAAGTTGCCATGTCAAATGTGATTTGAAAGTTAAAGAAAGCATTCAGCATAAAACCCCCACATTTTTAAAGAAGGCCAGTATCATTTAATCCACTGTTGAGCATATCTATTCATTTTTCCAACACCTTCACAGAAAATATAAACAGCCATTAGGACCCAGAAGGGCTAAGGGAAATGCAATGTTTTAATTGCTTTGCCTTGGGAATGTTGCAGAAGGTGGTCTCGCACAATACATATGCTGACAGCTCAAACAGAGATTTATCTATGGAATTTGAAACTGCTTTAAAAAGAACACACATGAACCTGACAGAAAGTACTGACTGAAGCCCCAATATTAGCTTATTAAACAATATAAACGAAGAAAGGATGCATTCATAGCTGATTTGCTATGTCCATCTGGGATCCTTTTAGGCTGGCAGGAGTAGCATATTATTGAGTGACAGAATTCAGGAGGAATTTGAAGGAATGCAGGGAGAATCATTATTGCTCTGTACAGAAAGTAAATGTATTTATTGCCAGACTCTTCCATTTTCTAATATTTTGAGAGCAAACAACAAGCACCATGTTGGAAATTTAGGTACTTTTAATTTGAGGAAATGCAAATCTGATCATTTATTGTCCTGCTACAAGCAGTAATCTTAATACTGGAGTCAGAGCAAGGTTGGCAAAGACTTAACACCGTATGCACAGTACCTAACACAATAGGGGATCACTGCTTGGACCTTAAGCATTTAATACAAATCAATACTAACTACCTGGTTTCTATTTTGCCAGTTTTGAAATATAGGAGTGATTACTATTCATACCACAGTGTCTGTAAAGCACTAAGTTATACGCAGCTATATAAAAATATACACAAAGGAAGAAAAAAAAAGAAATCTTTTCCCATTCTCTACATAGCTCTGTAGTCCTCAAACATGTAAACAGCTAACAGATAAAATTAAAACAAATTATATACTATACAATGAAAACAATGGGCTTCATAGTCCAAGCTAAAAAAAGTATTTTAATCACACCTCAGTTTTGCAAAGCTTCAATATTTTACAGCAACTCACGTTATTTTAAAAGACCTTCCTATTGAAATAACTGTTTGCATGAAATATTCCGATTTTAGTTTGAATTCAATAAAAAGTAAAAGTGATATAACCCTCAAGACTCTCAGCGAGAAAGCTAGAGGAAATTGGTTTATAGGTTGTTAGTTTGGGGTTTAATAGGTTCATTATTTCAAACCAAGCTTATGATATTTACACATCAGAACTCCGCACTAGTGCTTCTTAAGGGCTTCTTTTAGATCATAGCATAGTAATGGGAGGATATGACCAAGTTACCAATAAAATCAAGAAAAAAGCTTGCATTTAATTACTTGCATCCTAAGTGAAATTTAAAATCTATTGATTTGGGGAAAAAAAAAAATCAGTCATTCTCTTATTTGTCACATATTTGCTATCAGCTATCATTCCTTTGATTTTAGGAAAATTATGTGTCAGTACTGTAAACATACAGATTTCTCATATCATTACAGCTAAGCACATCAGAAAAGTTAAAGATTTTAAACTTAAAGAAACCTTCTAAAGTAGAAGGAATTACTCTTATTTTGTAAAAGGAGAATAGAACTGAAGCTGTAGTGAGAACATGGCTAGAGGAACACTCACTTTTGTGAGGTAATAGGAGCAGGCACAGGAACCCTGAGTATCACAAGCATTCAGCTCCAAAATATCGCACAAGCAACCTGTATAAAGTAACCGAATTATTTACCTGACATTAGAAACAAAATTGGGAATAGTGCTCAGATTATGCAAGTTCCCTGACTATGTCTTAATTACAGATCATTTTCCCTTTGATAAATGCTGATGTCTGTTTCATGGAGGTAGTTACAGGACATAAGTCATTATTATAAAAACTAAAAATTTATAAGTATCCAAAGCCTATCTCTGCAAACATTTGTGTTTATACACTACTCTTTACTAAGTACAATTAATTACTTCACTATGTAACAGCACTAGGTATTCAGTTATACTGAATATAGATGCTACTAGCTCACCACTAGTAGGCTAAGGGAACAATGCAACAAATGCAATAAATTCTCATGCACATGAGTAGTCCCAGTGGTTAAACTTGAAAATAGGGGCAGTAGCAAATTTTTACCACATCCTTTAAGTCTTTCATGAATGAAAGAACGAACTTCACATGAAATATATTTCAGAGATGATTGGTTTAGCCCTTTGGACTACCTTATTTGCTTTTATTCATCTTCCATTTTGAAATATTTTTCAAGAAAGACTTGGGATTTATTCCGGCAGCTTTGAATATCTGCAATGAAACTGTCACCACATCTGTTACTCTTACATTCACCAAACAAAGTAGAACCACGGAATAATTTAAATCACACAGTTTCTTAAAAGCAAGAAAATAATGGAAATAGTTATCTTCAAGACAACTGCGATAAAAATGCCTCAATTTTAGTAGGAAAAAATCCAATCCAATAAAAAGTTCTTATTTGGAGAAAGTGCTGAGGCTTATGTTTGAGGACAGAAACACAAACAGAATACATACAACTTTTCTTTCTCATTATTTAATTCTCTTAATCAATGCTGTTTTGCCAACTTTTGAACTTTGGCGTTCTCACACTCACAAGGAAGCCGTGGTCCTATTGTCTTTCACACCGGATCGGTGCACTAACTGATTGGGCCTGATGACATGATAGTATTTCTGTCACTGTTGCTGGTACACATCATATAGAGTTTTATGCCTGCTTACAGGGATCAAAGGAACTAACAGAGGGAAGTTATGCTGGATCAGAGCCTCATGTAGCTGCAGCACTTTCAGTCACAGAGAAGTCGTCCATGCTGAACCAGGGTCTGAATTTGCAGAATTGGAAACATTTCCAGAGCAAGTTTTAAATCTTCTTTCCAAAAGAATTTAGCAATAATGTCATTTCTGTTTTGGTACCACTCCCTCTTATACCACTTTCTTGGTTATTGTACTATGAAGCAGATCAGGAAAAGTACCCAGGCTATCTAGCTTTTTGGTGGATTGCTTCTTTGCTGGCTTAGTTACAATCCAGATCAGTTTCTCAATCCACATAGGCACGTTCATACCACCATGAACTATCAGGGGGGAATAGGTGGGTGGGACTGACCAGTAACAACCAGGGGCACTGCTTTTTTTAAGCAACAGTAACAGCTTATGCAGGCCTACATGATTTGTAGAACTACCGTATTATCATGCCATTTTTCAGAAAATTTAAACTCAAAAGGGGTACAGGCACTGCTCAGATATAGAGGAACACAACTATAAATTTATCCAAATCTAATAATCACTTACACTGGAATCTTGGCAGAAAGCTTCCCATCTTCTTGCAAATAATCTCATGGGAACTTTTAATGGACTCAAATATCCAAAAATTTTATTCAGTCTCATCTGAAAAAAAAGATGACACTGTCATAGTGGAGAACTGCCTTGTAACTCAGTTATTAGCTCAGTGACTCAGGAGGAATAGTGCCATCTACTGAATTAACTATACTCTTTAAAACACAACCTAACAAAATCATCTCTCATCAGCTGGTTATTGTACATGGATGAGTTGATGTCCAGTTAATTTAATAGAAAATTGTTGTAGTACAGACACTTCAAATCACTTGGTGTCTGCTGTTTTTCCTTTGCCACTAGTGCTTTTCAAAAGCTTATTCACAAAACAAAAGAAATAAAGTTATTCCTTTCAAATATTTGCAATAATACTTTAAAGAACCTCACATGGGCACAGAGTACTTGGAACAGTCCAGAGGGGAACTAACTGTTGGCTGCTAAATATTACAAGAAAATAGAAGCCCAGAACATGCAAGCAATGAGACAAGTCAGGAAAAAATAAATTTACATTTACTGTTTCTGCAAATATCCAAGGAAATACAAAATCCAGCAGTGCAAGCATACGGCATTAAAAGAAACATGATGAAAGAGATTACCATAGGTTCACACCACCAACAAAACATCTAGCATGCAAAAGAAATATATCTTAAACAATTGAAAAAAATGAGTGGGATGGAAAGAAGTTTTGGTGATATTAAAAGAACAGATTGAGGTAAACAAGATAAAGTTTAACCACATGAATCTCTCAAGTGATCACTGAAAAAGCTAAGCCCTTCTAGGCCTTCCACTGAAAATTCAGCCAATTACCTCCAGAGAAAGGAGCAGGGTATGAAGATTCACCATCAAAATAGATGCTGTGCTTCAAGATGATGGGTGGATATGGAGAAAGTGTTGATAAGCTATTACAGACTTTGCAAACCAAAATAATATTGATAGATCAAGTGATACTTATGCATATAAATGAAGTATATACAAATGCTTTATCATCAGTTGTGTCAGGAGGAAATTCAAAGAATTGACTGCCATAAAAATTGCCAAGTGACTAAGGAAATGTGCACATTACTGCATCTTTCACTTGGTTAAGCAACTAATATGATCAGAGGCTATTCTATGGTTAGTCACTGAAAATAAAACAATGAAGCAAATTTTTTCTAAATTTATAAACAACTAAGTAATGCCTAGTAATCATAAAATCAGATTCAGAAGTAGCCTTTAGGTATTTCTTAGATTTGACAATACAGAATCCAAATAAACACATTGTTCTTATAAATCATGAGCTGGGAAAAAAAACCCCAAGTATCTCAAGAGATTTTATGTTAGATAAAATTACCTGTACATTTTCATCTTCTAGGAAAAAAAAATCAGGCATTAAAGGAAATAATATAGAAGTGTATTAATGTTTTAGTTCCATGAATCAAATAATGCAAGGTTGCTATCCTGTGTCTTATTCAGACACATTTCCCAACAGGACTTCTGACTATAAGAAATGAAACCCAAACTTTCTGAACTGCTAGCTAACAATAAAACAGGTATTTTCCTAAATATTAGAAACAATGCTATTGATAATTGTTTTGAAAGACTTTATTGCTATATATTGCAATTAGTAAAAATTCTTTCCAGATTAGATTTTTCCTTTTATATAACTCATAAACTCCTATAGGTATGCTTTAAGCTGATTTTAAATTGGTAAATACTAAAAATATACTTAATTAATTACAAATGTACCATGTAATTGTTATATCACTTTTTGCAGACATTTTTGTAAGTCTACATATGTTTCAATGAATTTTTTTCAGAAAGATAAAATATCATGAAGAAGTGCACATCTTTTGAGAGAACGGTCTCATGGTAATCTTTAAGAACTCTCTGCGGATTTTCAAGTCATCTTGTCAAGCAGCAGAAACCCTATTATATGAGCTATCAGCCTAGTCACAGAGCGTGAGTAGCCAGCTGAGAACACAGCTTCATCCCATACTCACTGAAGTCAATAGAAAAAATATCTGTAGGATTTTGTAACTGAAATATATAGGAGCCTTTCCAAATACTTCAATGAGCATTGAATCGGTCCCATCACCAGCAGCAGAAGCTATAGTCACTGTGAGTAATATATGAGCTATCCTTAGGCTGCAATGTATTTGCATAAACCTTTTGCTGAATAACTTGAATAAAGAACAAAATAAATCAAAATCGAAATCTATTCACAGTTAAATGGCAAGCTGGAAAAGAGATTTAGTGAGTTAAATTATTCACCATGCTCCAGTGAGAGCATATTTCACAGATTCACATTCCCAAGTGAACTCATGCTCTGCCACAGCCTAGCTAAATTTAGCATGAATAAGCATCTCTGGACAAATAACAGCCAAATAAAACAGGTGCCTTAATACATGCACTCAACACCTATTATTTTGCAGAAAAACACAACCACACATACATGGTTCTCATTTGATTTATTAGTATTTCCAGTGTACACAAAGCTTTTCTGTATTGGACACCCAAACAGGGCCTTGGGCTAATATGCATTTGTGATACTGCATTAAATACAAAATTCAAAAGTTTTTTTTTTATATGCCTGACGGATTTATAGTATTAAAATATCAGTTGGTTATGTTTACTATAATTTCTGTGAACTACTTATCTTCCCTTTATACTCTTTGTGAGAATATAGAGTTGTGAGACCAGAACTGAAAATACAAATTCACATGATGGCATTATATTATTCTTATATGGGGAAGTTAACTCTATCCCAGCCAGACCCAATACACAGATGTATCCTTTCCTTTCTATATTATAGTCTCTGCATTGTGGTTCTATAAAAGTGGAAACTGTATTTCACTGGATTCTACGGACTCCTCCAGCATAGTGCTAGTTTCTCCACTAAACTATCCTTCCCAATTAATTTATATCTGGATTATTCTCTAACACGTTGTTTGGTCATCCTCTTGCCTTTCATTAATGCTTACTCTGTTAGAAGCACTCTACTTCAAAGATGTTAAACACAACTCTTTCAAAGTTGCTGGTTTCTCTGTGCATGGAATGTAAACACTCCCACAGCACTGTTCAAAGAGAGAGAGGAATAACCACTCTCCTGGGAAGGGTTCCTGCACAAATGTTCACGTGACTGCACCAAAGTGGTCATACCTGTTTGCACAATCACTTTGCTACCAGTTCCTGAAAGGACACTGTAAACATATATGGAGAAACAATGCCATATGAAATACAATAGAGAAGTAGATTCATACTATCTACAGCTGTTTGGAGACTGTCAGAGAACTCGGGTTTCAGGGGAGCTCTGCCACAGGAATCCTGTGGTGAAAGACAAGGTGGGCTAGAACAAGGCCCTGGGTACTGAGGAGTACAGAAACAAAGGATACTGGCAAGTGAGTTGAAAATGATACTGCTTGAAGAACAATAAAAATCAGTAACAAACATTGACACTAATAAGCTGAATGACTGGCAGTTTGATCAAAGACTGCTGTAAGTGTTGAGCAATTCAGTCACATTTGCCAAAATAAATATTAATTTTATGTTAAAGTATCTTCTATCTTATTGTAGCTGCAGTATAAGACAAATGACTAAAACATAGGCATGTAAATGTGGAAATAAATTAGATTCTCAAGAATTAAAGCTGTTAATAACAGACTGTTAAATGACAATTGGGTGTCCTTGCTGAATTCAGATGCTTAAGAAAATTTATAGCTTTCCACAAGAGAAAAATTAATAAAGAGTCTGGAAATATACTCATTCCAAAGTTAATAAGTAGAGATGATCTAAGATAAGACACTTCTACCCAAAGGAAAAAGTCATAAAAATAACAAAATAATTGAAAACCAGTAAGATAGCATGCAAGAGGTAACAACTAAGATGATTATTTGAAGAGTAGACAGCTCAGAATAAAGACAACTACAGAGAGTGAAAGTGGCAGATAATCGGAGTTGAAAACCCCAAACTTTGTTTATTTAAATTAGCTGTACTGAAAGAGAAAGAGAAAAATCATTGAAGTGAAACTAACAATGGACATGGGCCATAAAACGGAGGAGAGAAGGCTCAGTCTGCTAATGGTTCTGACCTCCCTACTCATGCTAACGTGGTCAGAGCAAAATAAAACATTTATAGTCAGACATGGTAAACAGCAAGGGAGCAGATAATTGCACAGGCACACTTTCTCAAGTCAGTGATATTTTTTTCTTCTTAGTTTATCTATGGTTATATAAAAGCGGAAGTAATGATCTGCTTAACTTATGCATTAATTTACGATCAAGGAAATAAAGCACAGTAAATAATAATTACCATCACTGTTTTGTTTTAAATCTTGCTACAAAATTCTCAGTGGCCTGTAAGCACTCATTCATTCAGGACTTTTTTTTTCTCCCCTTTATAAACATTGCTGCATTTCATCCACTTTTCTTTCAGAAGACAATTTCACCACAGAACAGCTAAACAATAAATAACATCAAAGTCTTTAATAGCATAAAGA
The DNA here is from genome assembly GCF_964195595.1 of Calonectris borealis. Classification (NCBI taxonomy): domain Eukaryota; kingdom Metazoa; phylum Chordata; class Aves; order Procellariiformes; family Procellariidae; genus Calonectris; species Calonectris borealis. Next base: position 8,290,114 of record NC_134323.1, read on the forward strand.
CATAAGCAGTTTAACTCTATATACATAAATTCACTGACACGCATAAAGCCAAACAAGTGTCTATGTTTTTGCAAAATACAGGAATTAATTATTAAAATACATTTTTCAAAACAAGGCTATCAAACTCTACTTGTAGGGAAGACTTTTAAAATTCTGTAACTGCTGTACTATATCAAGCTTGCTTTGATCTCCTTAAAGAAACACACGTTCAACTGTCGAAAATAAGCTATTGCTCAAATCTTCTACAGTTCTGATCCAAGCAGGAATGTGCTGACACCTAGCATTTCTTTTTCTCTAGAAATATACTTCTGAGTATAGCTGTTCATAATATAAACTACAATCATCTGTTTAGATACTTTAAGTGCATTCATATCTTTTGCAAAAGCAACTGCTATCTTCTTGCATTTGTTATAAGCAAATCTTTCAGTCCAGCTGACAAGCGTGAATAAAATTATTTATTCTGAGCTTCTCTAAAATTCTTATTAATTACATTTATTGTGACCTTGTATTAATTCTAAATGTGCTATCAGCTTATGCTATTCATAATCTGTGTTCTCATATACTCCTTTATACCACTTAATTCATTCAACTCACAGGCAGAAACATCACACAAAAAAAATAAGACATAGGGTTAAACACCATGCCGCTCAGTACAGACCAGAACTGAAGGAAGCAGCACAACATGTCCTCCCCCAACAGCTCCACTCTTTTAAAGATGAGGTCTGTTATCACAGGTGATCTGTTGATGACACCTGCAGGAGTATCACAAATGGTATCAGGTGGCCTAGTCCCAAGGCATTTAGAACCAACCAACAAGTTGGACTTAGCCTGCAAGTTAATTGGAAACTAGTGGTAACTGCAGAGCCTCAACAAAGTATGCTTGTGTGAGGCAATATTGGAAAAGCAGGCAGCCATATTTTGTATTAATTTAGGTAGCATATTTTCCACCTCCTGAAGACAGATACTGAGGGAAATTTTAATCACAAATTTAGCTCATAGACCAAAGCCAACTACGTTCAACATGGAACATCTCCTGCTGAAACTGTCAACAAAGAAAGCCTGTATATGTAGATCTAGAAGTCACTCGAAGAGACTGCACAAAACGTACACTAAGATAATTCCATTCCCTCCACATTCTAGTAATTACGAAATGTTAAACGTAACATATTGCCAATTATATTGCCAATTCTCTTGAATTGATAGGCTGTGTCCTCAGCAGGTCCCCCACTTAGCTTGAGCATTACACCACAGTAGCACAGCGGTTTGCTTCTGGTTCTGGAAATAGGGCAGCCCTGTTCTCTGCTATACTGCATGAGATCAGCATGCCTTTAAACACTTAAATTTGAAAACATGGACCAATATATGTAAGAAACTATAGTGTTAATGTTGAGGAAATGCTCACCCCTAAAATGTATCATCCTATTCCAGAAACTGTCCTTGACATCAGTCGTTTGAACTGAATTTTTCCTAATTAGCATGATGAAGAATATAGAAGAATAAAGGCAAAAGGCCACGACAGGGAAGGGACCCTAAAGAATAAATTATTTTCCCCTTGACCCCCTCATTTAAAGCTGCAGTATCGTAAAAACAGGTTGACAATCTTTTAAAAAATCCTATAAGGCAAAGAAAACACAATAGGTACCCGTGCCAACCTGGCACCCACTGGGTCTTCTGCCTTGCCAAAATCTTTCATTGAGCTGCTAGTTGAAACTGTGAGGAGCATGCTGATGCTGCAGCTGCTGCTGTGTCTTATACTGGTGGAGTTTCTCCAAGGATTTCCTCCAGAACAGCTCATTTTCAGTTCAAATATAATAAACCTCCACTTCAAATAAGTTCCAAAAAATCCTTCTCAGTAAGAGACATCCTGAGTACTAAGCTGCAGGTCTAAGACAGGCTTAAGTAAACCATTAAACTACATGCTTGTTTTAAGCAAATGAATAATTTACCATGTGTTACTTGGTCACTCCCCACAACCTAAAGTCATTAACAGTTGAGCCAAATTGCTGAATGCAAGATGAAAATCATTTTTTAAAAAATCTTTGTCAATAGCAGGCTCTCTCTCATTAGCTAACATATGCGAAGTGAATGGATGTTACATGATTTTACACATCTGCACTGCATCATCAAAGGAGTACACAACAGTTTAGATTAATAGGTAAATCCCCAAACTGGTTTTTAAAATCTGAGCAAAAGAAATACTGTTACAATACCAAACATGAGAAAAAGAAGAGTGACAGAAGAACTGTGTCTTGCTGGAGGTAGAGAGGAGGAAACGAGTTGGATTTGTTTCCTATTTTTGGCATGCAGAACTGACAAAAAAGTAACTGTGTCCGCAGGGATTACTAAGGAAATGCTACTGTGATGGAGTACTGAGGAAGAAGCATGATGCCTCATGTATGTGGTGGGCAGTATGTGAAAGGGCATTGCCAGGTACCTGACTGTGGTATTGGAAGAAACGTCAGATAAAGAACAATGTAATTTCACTGCCCCCAAAGTAAACTAAAAGCCAAGCTGTGACTCTCTGGGTCACCAGCTTCACAGCAAGTGCAGATTATTTCCTCCTGCATGACAACATATATTCCCTCCAAAAAACTTGTTTTGAGAGAGACGGAGTGAAAACCTTGCATGGCTTGCCAAATGTTTACAAAGTGTAAGCTGACAAAAGTCAGCTCTTTAACACAGATCATCTAATTGTACAATCAATGTCTGAAAATGTTTTCATACTCTTTTTTAATCTTGATTAACAGAGGAAAGGGAACTTATGTAATGGTTTTACTGCTCAGAGCATTACTAAATACTGTCATTATAAAATAGCATCCAGGGAAACTTTTAAATGGCATAAATTATGATAATGGTAATACCTAAGTAATGGTAAGTAAATTGAAAGTCAAATATATATTATGTCCACATAGGTTCATATGCTTTCTCAGACTCCTAAGCTGTAGCCTACTCTGTTCAGTCTGCTAACACAACTTTGGTATAAGGGCCCATCCAGGTCTACAAAACCATGGACTGAAAGGGGACTCCAAGCATGGTGGTTGCGAGGCTGAGCTATGAGTGCACACATGATATAATGCATGCTCCACACTTGCCCCGATCCAACAACGACCAGGATCAGGGAACAATTGAGAGCAAGGAGAATATGTACTTAGATACCACCTAACAAGGTAAAACAGAGGAATGACACCCTCAACTTGTAGAAGAAACACAAATGTCTACAAAAAGGATATAGGAACAATGGGAATCTGCCCTATTGCTTATAGGGTTTGTTCTGAGAGTACCATACTTTCATACTGCAGCTCAGACTATTGTGTGCAACCAGTCTCCAGAGATTCATATTTTAAAGTCGGTGTCGGACAATCCTTACTGTACTTGTAACATTTCAATTTTCTATGATAGATCTATTTTAATGCAATATCCCCTACTTTTGGGAAGGTTTAGCACCTTTACCTCCTACTGACTTCACTTGGAGTTATAAGTACTCAGCAGCCATGACTAATGGGCCCAATATCTTTTTCCACAACAGGACCTGATGAAGATTTGCGTTGTTTAATAATAGTAACTTGCCTAATGATCTGCATTCCCTCTGTGTAAGTTCCCATAAGAATCTGAATGACTGAAAAAATAAATTTAAAAAATTGAATATCAGTCAAACTTGAAAAAAAAACATTCTAAGACTTTGTTAGTTATAGAAATCATTTTCAGATTATAAGAAGAGAAAGAGTTTGTAGGAAACAGTAACTAAAATGCAAAAAAGTTGCACTTATGACACGTGTCTTCTATAGTAACATTTATGGAAAATCTTAAGAACTAGTGTCATTCAGCATCTCAACAGATCAAAATTAATGGATTCTTAAATGGTGCATGGAATTCATATGTTATTCATATGTTATACAAAATAGTTATCATTATTATCCTTTTGAACTAATGTTGCAGTCCTTCTTTGTAAAAGAAACACACTGAAAGCCAGTAGTATGGTATTGTCTGATAGTACAATAATTTAGGTTAAAAACATCTAATCTAAATTTTAAAGGATCCTTGTCAAATTGGAGTTCCATGAAAGGATAGTAATTTTTATTAACCACAGATAGTTTGCTGGAGAGTATTTCTCTGGCTTCCGGCTGTTTTGCGCATATTACATATGCATACATTATTCAGTGTTAATGAGTTACACATGAGTTTACCACATGAAACTCCTAACTATGCTGCAGATCAGAGATCAGCTGCATGAATGAATTCGGAAAGAGATGCCCATTTGGCTGATTTGAATTCAAAAGAAAACACTTTTTGATCTGGGATTATTGTAGTGAGAAACTGCTGCTTCCATAAAATTCAAAGCAAGTAAATGCAGATAAGAATCTTTGTTTATTAGGAATAGTTAAAAAAAATTAATATGCCATTTTAGGCCACAATGAAATCAGCAGTTTCAGATAGCACTACTTACATTTTACAGTAGGTTTTTTTTTAGAACAATACTTTTCATAGCTTCTTACAGGCATGAATATAGGTTTCAGTTCATGAACTACCAGAATATCCTGAACAGTAAGATTAATGTTGTTTCTAGTGTTTTGTGAACAAGACAGGAAGGAAAGAAAGACTACTTTATACTAGTATGATTCCCTACTGAGTATCAATATATTGTCCCAATATCTAGGGCTCAGAGTCTGTTAAAGTTGCTGGTGCTAAATTTGCAGAGGTGAGTACAGTGAAGAGAGAGCATATGCTCCAGCCTTTCAACACATACTGCAGCTGCTGGTGCAATGTATCCTGCTGTGTAGCCCTTTAGGAGAAACTAGAAATGTTTCATCTGTGCCCTAATGTTAGAGCTGACACAGGGATAGACAGTAGACAGCTTGGTCCCCCTTTGTACCTGCTTTGTACCTGCTTTAAGAGCAACCCTTATGGGACATGCATCTCCAAGGCGGCAGAAGTGAATATTGCAGTAATCATACGTTCTTGTGATTTTGCACTCCTGCAATTGAGGTATTTCTCTTAAAGATCACATCAGAGTTTTAAATTATAACATAAGACAGAAGCTGTACAACCCAGCTACAAATTCTGTACAGGAATAGAGAAAAGAACAGAGACAAGGGAGTAGCAGCAGCACATGGAGGCAGCTGGGTCAAAGACCATGTCAAGAACCTGAAAAATCATAGAAAGACTCTAAAAAGGCTGTCAGACATATTCTCCAACAGCAGCAAAAACACTGAGACTGTATAAGCAGAGACTGGTTTGAAAAGCAGCACATTTGAAAGAATGTGAGGCATAGCAGGCCAAAATGACTTGGCATTAAAGGCACGTCTCTGTGGTGGGCTACATGGTTCCAATGCTACAGAAATAGCACGACAGATTGTTTATGGAAAAAGCTCATATGTCCAGGGATGGGCATCTCTCGCCTTCCTACTCTGCTCATAGAGGAAATCAGCTTCTCAACTAATTTTTAGAGGTGCTCAAATAATACATCTCTGAGATACTGGCTCTGAGATGGATAATGCAAACTCTTCATTACTTGTCTTAGCCATAGCATCAAAAACCTTCCTTCTCCTTAGGCAACTACTACTTTAAAGTCTCACTTTTCATCTTGTAGAATAGGGATCGGAAAGGTGGGAGGCGGACTTCATGAGGTGAAGTAAATCAATGAATAATTACTACCCTACATAGCAGCCAGCAGCACTCCTAAAAGAGTGAGACAGACAGACACTGCTAATACGCTGTTGTAATCCTGTCGCAGCAATCCAAGCCCTCAATCTGTTTCTTTCAGCTGAGAATAAGATGCTGCGTCAATGACACTGCAGATTAAAAGAATAAAAAACTCATCAGTCTAAAGCAGAAATACACTAGACAAAGTCAAATGCAATCATTCAATGAAATAAACTCACAAGCCAACATTTGACAAAAGTGAATGATGCTTAATAGCATAATCTCCAATAAAATGGGTAAGTCAGAAGCAAATTAAATAATAGAGTTTACTCCTTTTTGTTCAAACTGTCTTTGTCAATTATTTAATTACCGTAACAAAACATTTTCATTTTCCCTAAATGGAAAATTTGTTCAAAGTGCTTCACTGTCTAAAAACTGTGGATTCTCTCTCTCTTCTTCATCCACCAATCATTTCTGAAGTTATGAAAGAACTCGGAAGTCCTCTCCTCCACTGTAGATCACAGAGCCCTCACCTGTCTATAAAATACATAATATGGATATAACTTCACCAAAAATTTCACACTGCTTATGTGGTATGAGCCACATGAATTTTACTGCAATACATATAGCAGGACAGGTATATTTGCAGACGTATTATTAAATCTTATATTATTTTAGAATTTGGGGAACAAAAAACTCTCATCTTACAATTATAAATTTCTGTGAGTTCCTCTAAACTGAAAGTCAGTGGAACAAAATACATCATTCAGAGGTATAGAAGTGTTAGGACATTCTGTTCTTATTGATCTGTGAACTGCTGGTCTCTTCTAATCAGAACGTCTATCTTACCTTGTTACTTCCAAACCATTAGTGCAGTCTAAAAGAAATATGTAAGTACAGGGTTTTTTAATTGCTTTGTATAAATTTAGAATTAGAATTTCACAGGAGATGTTTCAGTCTGATTTGTACCTTGACCATGCTGCTTTTTTCATTATTGTGCAGCTAGCAATCCAGGAAGGACTAGAACTATTAATAATCATTCAATCCTGTGCATGCACAGCATATTCAGCCCAGTAACAATAGCCCAACTCAGAAAAGAAATGTAATTTACAATGTAGTCTTCTAAAGGGCCATGGCATGTTAAATGATTCACTATTAATAAGAAGAGTTGCAAACAAGAACTGTTCAAAAAAAAGTACAAATACATTTTTAACAAAGCCATATCTTCTCACGTGTCAAAATTGTCACTACCTGCATATAATAGCCATTCAGAACTTCATGGTCGCCACTAATGTTTGGACTTTTCCACTCTGTATCCGCTAGTCATTATGTTAAACATCTCTAACACTTTGAGAATCCTGATTCTATACAGTTACACAAATTACATTCCATTTTAATGGAATCATATAGGCTGCAGAAACTTAGTGTTCAAAGTAGCAGATCAAGAGCTCAAAGTGACAACAACGATGATAAACTTACTATCCAATCATGCATTATTGTGCAAATATTTGCACATCATAAAACTCGATGTATTTCCTGGTTTTCAGAATTTTAGGTCTAAGATATTCTGAATATTCTGCAACCCTGTACTCTTTAAAATATTCAAGCAATATAAACAACAATGAGGGATGTAGTAGTTTAAACTTTTTAATTTTGTGTACTAGGCCAATATGTGGATTATTACTAGAGAATTTGTGAAAATATATAAGGAATGTAGGAGCTATAGTATATAAAAAACTAGCATAACAGTACATTACCTTGTTGGTGAGGGATTGCTTCAGCAAGTGGTTACCTTAAGAAACAGTGATTACATTTTTAGTTATCCTTTTCTTGTGAGTCTATTATATATTACATACCATAAATCAAATTAGTTCATAAATGAGACATATGAGATAGAATAATAATGGACTATTATGCAAAGTATTGGCCTCTTTACAAAGCTACTCAAGAATGATGTCAAAATACTTTTATCCATTTTATTAGTTACTATTCCATTTTCTTTTTTGTTTGTTTATTCTTAGTCTCACCTGTAGAAACTAGAATTGAAGTCAATTGCATTGAAACCATGAGAGAAAACTGTCAGTGATTTACTACGCACAAGACTACGTTCTAAAACCCGTGGGAGGCAAAAATGAGCACGTTGGCTGAAGGCAATCTCGCAGAATTCAGCTGTATTAGAAACCTAATCTAGAAAGTTGATGATATGGAGTCCATTGTTCCCTTCTGTCTTCCCAACAACAATTTTACACCTTTTATGCCTTTTAAATATGGTGCAGCACACAAGAAAATTGTCTCACAAGTATACAATTTCCGCTTCTTAACAAAGTCTCTACTATACTGTTTGCCATGCCAAGGGTTTCATCAACAAACAAAATTAATTTCCTGGAAGTAATGAACAATTTAGACATTAAGCAATTCTAGGCTTGTGCTTTTCCTTAGCAAAAATCTCACATCTCACCAAACAGAAACGTGGTGTGTTTAAGAAAAATATTTTATTTACAGTAGAAATTCAGAGAAGTCAATAATCATATTAGAAACTGAACTCCAATCTTGAGCTAAAATGTTCTCTAAGCTGTTTATCATCTTGATCAATGTTTAGAAATATATTTAGGAAAAACTTTCTCTAGATTAAAAATGATCAATGATAATTTGATTTACATGATTAATTTTTGCAGAAATAGTAATATTTCTGAGAACTAAGGCCAAAAATAAATAAAGTAATATAATTAAAATACCACTGTTATGAATCTGGAATCCATACAAATTTATTTACCAATATTTATAACTCTAATATATTTACTATTATAATAATTCCCTAAGTTGCCATCATTCATTACAAAAACAAGAAAAATCAGAGATGTTTTTCTTTGAGACATTTTCTTTGTTTGGCTCCATTTCCCTGCATTAAACTTTGAAGGTAGCTAGAGATGCAGAACATGAGTGAAGCACAACTTCCCCTTTGGCCAGAATGTCAGACACTAGCAATCAGAAGCTCTCATTTGAGACTCAAGATATATGGAGTTACAAAATATAAAAATGTGAAGTTTGTGTTTAGCTTTTTTTTTTTCTCCTCCAGAGTGTAAACCTTTCTGGGAAAGTGAAATCAAGGAACAGACTCCACAGGGAATAGATCATTCTGAGCAAGCCAGGCATGTTTCTGTGCAAAGGAATGACAACAAAAAATAACTTATGCATATGGATTCCTTAACCTTCTGGCCCATAAAGAGTTGCTCTAACTGCAGGTTTCCTTCCTTGTGGGAGCTGGGAGCTGGCCAAGGACATAGCTTGTGAGTCTGTCCTCCACACAGTTTCTGCTGGTCCTGTCATTGTTTCTAGTTAAGCATAGGCAATGTTACCGGAGTAGCTGGCAACTTTACAAAATAGTTGCCCACCAAAAAATACAAGTGTGTCAAACACTAGAAGTTTTCTGAGTGCAATAAAAATTTCAAAGAAAATTGTCTGTTTTCCTGATTTTTTTCAGTGCAATAAAAATTTCAAAGAAAATTGTCTGTTTTCCTGATTTTTTTCCTATCAAGACTTTAAGATGAGCTGCCCATCTGCTATGGTCCCAGCTCTTCACAGTCCCCAGATCCTTTGGGTTATATGGCCAATTGATTGTCTAGGCAGCTCCTAAAGAAGTTCTATGTGAAGAATAGGTTGTTTTGACAGGTTTTTTTCAGCAGAAAACTCTATAGACTCCCTAACAATTGCTTTGGACCACCCAGTTTCTTAGTCCGCTGATCTGTCTATGAAATCAGCTGCCTAGATTGACCTATGCTCAGAATACCCAGGAAGTAAACTATCTCAGAGGACACATAGCAAGATTTTTTCAAAAACACAATTTTAGCTTTAAGAATAATTGTGGATGGTTGACTTATCATCTTGATTCAAGACAAAAATCTTACAGGACAAAAGATCAACATTTTTTTTTTGAGCAAAAGACTAGCTCTAGCACTGCAACTGTAGCATGGCTAGTTGAAGTTAATGCTTCCACCTCTCAGATGCTGACCTCCCCCAGAGAAGCCAATGTGTTCAAAAAAGTATTTCAAGAACTTGTTCCAAATATATAACACATTTTTATCAGATAGACAGTATTAAAAAATAGAGACTTAATATAGTATTTTATGGAAAACAATGTAACCTGATGCAGTCCACCACATAACTGAATGAGAAGCAATTTATATGACATAATAAGAACAGAAGTTATGGTCAATTGTGTTAGATCAATAAGCAATAATGACTGAAGCAGAAAGTATTTCCATTGAGATTAATGGCCAGTTATAGGAGTGTCCTAGTGCTACATCCAGATCCATTAAATCCACCATGTCATTAGCTTTTTAGTAAATGCCCTGTGGTTTAGTTATTATTACAAGCATTTGTTTGTTTTTAAAGAGAATATCATTAGGATATTTTGGTTTTGCTTCTATTCTTAGTCATGAAAAATGTGGCTTCGTGCTGCACTAAAACAACATCTTATAATTTACATCCAATTATTTTCTTATGAAGATACTTCAATAATAGAAACTGCATAAGTCTTTAGAAAGTAATTTTTATATGATTGAGTGCCAACCAAATCCAATTTTGACATTTTTAAGTGAATTTAGTGCTAAGGCTAAATTTATGGAACTAGTTGATCAAGTTCTCCATTTATTCTCCAGACACGTACAGTACTGATAAGAGCTAGTAAGCTTTCCATAAATTTCTCTTCTTTGATTTTAAATCAAGACAACCTGCAGACCTTTTATTTCCCAACGTGAGTCCTAAGATAGCCTAAAATGGCATCAACTTCCTTTTCAAGTGTACACACAGCCTAAGATAGCAATTTTTTCCGTTTCTTAATTTGTCCACATTTGAATTAGAACAAATTGGGATCAACAGTGAAGCACTATTTGAATGGAAGTAAACTAATATTTTTCCATCACATCTGATGGAAAAATATTAGTTTACTTCCATTCAAATGTATGTCCTTTTACTCTCCTATAAGAAACTCTGAAATATCTTTATTTTAGATAGAGGGAACAACAAATCAAGATCCTATTTCATTCTGCAGACAACACTCCTGCTCTTCCCTTTTGGCTCCTTTAATTAAAATTAAAACTAAAAACTAACTTAGGAACTGATCCAGTACTCATGAGAATACTGGAAAGCCTTAGTGGATGCTGGATCAGCCTCTTAATTTATATAGTCTTCTGTTACAGAGTAGTGCTCTATTCTATATTACAGCCACTGAGTTTTCTTGCTGAGATTTGTAAGTAGAGGAGAGGTAAGCACTGGGACAGCTAGGCCTAAACAGAGGAAGAGCAGTAGTAACGGATGTGAAATAGCAGGAAGGACAACAGAGCATTACGAAAAACAAGGTAGGGTAAGCTGTCAAAAAAACAGCAGGGTAGGAAGGCTGACAGGAAGAGGATCACAGGTGGAGAAAGGTGTTACCTAGTATGAAAGAACAGCTTGCTCAGCAATTCTGGAGAAAGAGTCACAAGTCAATCAGGAACAGATACACACAAAGACAGAAATGGTTAAAGGAGCTCCATTGCTTGTGGGACAGAACTAGTTCTACCACTGAGGCTGGAGGGTTGCTGAACAAGAATGGTACATCCTTTCATATTGATAATCCAGTCCCCACCTGCTACTAGCTTGCAATATTCAAATGGCAGGATTATGCGGGTCCATTAATTTTCTTCAGACTGCTTATTTATTACAAAAAATATGATGTTTCATTAGCTGTACAGCAGACAGCAGCACTGATATATATAGAAGGTAAAATCTTAAGCTATTTACTGTGGTCATTCACTTTTGAATTGTCTATGACTGTTCATAAAAATGTGACATTATATTTAACTCCCCTAAGCACACACAGCTCTCCTAATGATTACACAAACAGAATCTCACAGAGGGCAGGACTGGATATAAATAGATGTAAACAGACAGGTCCTCTGAAACTCAGTAGATAATCCTCAAAATTAACTAAAGAGGCAACATTACACCTAGTTTTGTTATGAGACTACTAACGGACTTCACTACACAGCTATGAAATGGAAATAACACAACGGATTTAGGCCATATTTGAACCAGAGCACAAGCTCTTAGTGCTGTCCAGTACGCTGCTGGCCTTGCTTCTTACTGTACCAGCAGGCCATTGTAAAAACTACAATTTTTCTATAATAATTAGAATCAGCTATGTATTGGCAAGTTGAAAATACTCTCAGGCATGTAATATTTTCTTTAATAGGCTTAAATTAATAAACAAATACATTGCATATACGTAAACAATACAGTTAAAGGAAAGCATCATTGTAACAGTAGTGTTATCACTATAATCTCTACAGTACTAAAAATGATGTAAAAGTGCTTTGCATATTTCAAACCCATAGTGCCCTGTGGAAAAATCATTCAGGTTTTTAAAACAGAAATGTATTAAAATCGATACATTCTCTTTGAAACAATTAAACTCAATCTTCTAAAGCATTAATTAAGGCCTACTATCATTCAGTTTTTCTCAAGCTAGATTGATAACATTTACCAACTGCTCAAATTCTAAACAATACTGTCATCGCAGGTATGCTGTGAAGTTATCATATCTTTATCCCATTGGTGTATTCTTTTTTTCCTGCTAATGTAGAAACTAATGAAGAGCAAAAAGGAAGAATTACAACATAGCCAAAAAGAGAAAAAGTACATTCAAATGGCTTTTTTTGATTTTTTAGTATACTCATTAGACTTAGGATGCATGGTCAGACTAGCGATACCAGCAAACCTTTTTTAATTGCACATTCTATCTGCCCCTATTCCATGCATTCAACCTGCAGAGAAGAAAGACATTTAAAGATTACCAAGGCAAGTTTGTAATGAAGCGGATACCTCTTTGTCTGTCCTTGCGCCAACAGCAGCAGAAGGGATACTAATTAGAGGGTGAATTATTAGCTTCCCATGGTGCACTGCAGGGGCATTAAAAATGAGTGTAGTTTGTTGCTTTCCTTTTAGATGGTTAGTACTGGTTTAATATATTCTTGTTTCTAGGTGAGCAGCAGGGGACAGTTTTTATGATTATAATTGTTGCATAATTACTGGCCTAAGGTTGCCTATTGTTAAATAAAAATGCTGAGATACTAATGTTTTATTGAACAGTACAAGTAGATAAAATTGCAATGTATTTTCCTGAACAATATAAGCTTGTTATCTGGCAGCTTGGTGACAACTCTAAGTTGTCTTGTAGATAAAGACTGTGATTTTTTGCAAAGACTAAAAATAAAATGCGATTTTTTAAAAATTTGAAATACATTCAATTTAAAAAAAGAAGTTTTATTTTATTTTATTCCAAAGAGAGGACCAAAGTCTGCATACATAACCTAACCTCCTGTCAGATTTACCTCACGAGGAATGTGAACTGACCTCAGAAGTAAGACTTGTAGATCTCCCTTTTCTGCAATCACAAATACACAAATACACTCTAAATTTTCTGCCCATATTTTGCCTTTGCAATAATCCAAAACTGATTAACAATGTAAGAAATAAAAGACAAAAATAGCTAAAATAAAAATAAAGAAAATTAAGAAATATTCCCTATAAAACCAAACCAGAAATTTATATTATCTTCTTTGACTCTACCTTAGGCAGCAGAAGAGCTGTCTGAATTTGTAGCAAAAAGGTTTTCATATTTCATCTCAATTTCCTGTTGTGGTTCCTGTACATCAGTAGGTAACAGGCTACTTTGATATCCCATGGTTTATCCAGGTGGAGCTCTATCTGCCAAGCCACCTGCTCTGCATCAAAACTCCCTTTAGAGAAGCATTCTGAACGCAAAGGATCAGCTCCTGTCACTTGTGCCTATGTCACATTTACACAGACTTCTTTCTGAATTGTGCAAATTCTAAATGTAAGTCTTCAAACAACTATCCTAAATAAACAAAACACTATTTGAACCTCATCTGGTTCTTCCTACAGAGGAGGAGCAAGAGGACATAGAAGAAAGGCGATTGTTTGTAAGTTTTTGAAAAAGAAATTATTTTAATCAAGTTTTGCCAAAAGCCAGTTTGAAATTTGCTCAGCATTGCACTAAAGCTGATAAATTTCCAGTAAACATTACTCTTAGGAATTGTTTAATGGCAGAACCTCTTCATTTTTCTTACTTTCAGAAAAGTAAAACAGCTATGGAATTGTTAAAAGTGAAGAATAATTAGAGGACAGAAACTAATTAGCTGTCTTAAAGAAGTCCTTAAATGGTCTTTCAATGCTCTTTTTCTTGTTGAGCCTGTTCTTCCTAATGACTTTGTCTTCTGACAACATAAGCCTTATTCATACACTTCTAAACTGAAGAATAGGGTCAGACCTTTAAAGATCTGGAGACACCGTCCTGTTGCTTAGAAGTCATTCATCCTCTTGATGCCTTCAATCTCTTAAGTAGTATCCCTGAAAACCTCCAGTTCCACCAGCTCATTTGAGATATCCTGTGGTTATGAGGAACATTTTGGAAAACAAGCAAATGCTTTAAAGCTTTTACTAAACTACTTTTTTTCTCAAATTATAACAGATATCTAAATTCTTTAAGAGAAGTAAGTAGTTGTGGCTAGGCTCCTCTTGTGTATCCAAACACACAATATGTTTCAGGGGAAGAAGAGAAATTTAAAAAACCCTCTAAGTACCATCATCACTCTCTGGAGGTTCTCTTTCAAACTAATTCCACCAAAGAGAAAGATATATCAACTCTGTCCACACTGATGCCTACTATTTCTGTGTTATTATATCTAAGAGATAAATAAATGAAGATAAGCACAGTATTACTTGCAATTTGTTAAAATCAAGGTTAGCATTCTAGTGCTTGGGTCTTTAAATATTGTCATACAGTGAAAGAAAAGAGGACTACACTGTCCATTCACAGCTGGTGGAATACTGCACCCAATAACCACCTTTCCCTACTCAAGTCATGAGTATCCTTATTTAACTTCTTCCACCTTGACCTAGAAAATACATCAATCATGCTATTTTTGTAATGAAATGCTGATCTATGCAAGTCTGTGCTGGCAGCTTTATACAGTACTTTCACTGCAACATTCTGCTGGCTGCCAATCTCAGAAAACCCCTTGGTGTTGTCGAACAATAAGAGATCACTGACCTTTCCTTCCTCTCCAATGAATGAACTATTTAAAAGCTAAGGCCACTGTAGAGATAACACAAACTAAGGAACTGATGGCAGGTGTCATGAGTGGAGTGTTATGCTATTGTGATTAGAAGTATATGCCCATTTATATCGCAAAAATTTCTCAGAGCAAAGACAAAAGAAATGGCTGTGCAGGTTTGTAAACTTCATCTAAGACAAAAACCTGGTATTTCTATCAAGCCTATCTTTGCATTTCTGATGTGGAAACTTCACTATCAGAAAATTTCATAGTTTCCCACAAAAAACTTTGTGCAACATCTTGTTGCTTCTTTATATATTTTAAAAGATTTTTCAGTAACTGCAGGAGGAAATCTATGTCTTCCATTTTAGGAATTTGGATTATTCAGCATTCATATTAACAAATATTTTTTTTTTCCTTCCTACTTGTACCGATCTCATTTATTTCTTCTGGTTTCAAATTTCCTTTTTTTCTTCTTTTTTTGTGTCAATAACCCCATTGCAAAACCTAAAAATTTTCAGTGATTATGTTTATGTAGCTCTGTAGAAATTTCACTAAACAAAACGAATAGGAAAAAAATCCCTTGGCTTAACTCCATAAGCGCCGGTATCAAAGCATAAAAATTAAATAATCACTTAAAAGAATGTGATAATTTCAATCACCTCTTCAGACTCCATTCCAATAAATAGATTTTAAGCACATGCCTAAACTGAGTCAGAGAGATACGTTTCTGAACTGCAATTATTTATTTTAATTTCAAGCTTTCTGCTTTAGAAGTGCAAAAAAAGATATTAAAGCTCTATGAGCATTTTATGTTCAGAAACTGCTTACACAAGAGCTAGATTACGAGTGAGATCATACAGTTGCACAAAGAGACAAAGGAATCAAGCATCCTCTCTCAAACACCTCTGGAAAGGACTTTGCATCTTTGATGCATCTTTGATTTACTTGCACAAACGGGCAACATTCACTCTCTCCCTGCAACTGAGGTATAGCTAGTGATGAGTGTCTCTGCTGGCCAGGCAAACACATCACAGAAGGAGAGCTTTGATGTGAAGTCCCACCCCAAAACCAAAGAAGATGTTAGAAGAAACTGTGACTCTTTGTCCCAACTTGTGTCAAAGGTCAGTCTGTCCTGTTCACCCATTTAAATTATTTATAAAGCCACATAACAGAATATCAAAACCAATCACAATCTGTAATGCATATTTCAGAGGTATTTACGTTTTTTAATCAATAGCCCCAGAGAGGCACACAACTGCTGTTGGCTTTCATTGTGAGCTAGGTGTCAAACCTATGGGATTTTTTTCCTGTTTCCATCACTAGTTAGTTATAAATCTAGTCTGAAGACCCCAGTACTGTAACAGGGTTCATCCACATAGATTCAGCTGAGGGACATGAATCAACCTGCCAAAGTGAATGTTGAATATCTTGGGGTTTATCAATTTAAGTAAAACCCACTTAAAATTTAAATTTCTTTTTGCTTGTGTCATAATTTCTGCTAAAATTAATCAAAAGAATGTTAAAAGCCAATATGGTGTTTTGCCCAGAAAGACTACAGTGATCCTCCTAATTGAAATGCTTTTGTTCCCTGGAACTGACAAATATTTCTCTTAATAGTAAATCAATCAGCATCAGAAAAAGCCATTCCAGTGCCTTGCATTGATACAGTTTTATATATATATATATATATCTGTATATATTATATACAGATAATAAGTATTTGCATGCATAGGCTGCTTTTTATAAGAATAATATCAACTGCGTTTGTGATCATTAATTCTATGAAAGGAAAGACCAATCTTTGTCTCAGCAAGACCAAATAGGATTGAGCGGCACCTTAAAGGTCTCATTGTGTAAGCCTCACTGGATTTGCTTTCATCATATTATTTAAGAGAGAAGGGGTTGCCCAAAGCAAGGGTAATCAAGACCTAAAGAGTGACTGCTTAAGCAAAATGACAGATGAATAGAGCCACTGTAAAAAAGAGAACACAGCAGTAAGGAAAAGTCCATCTAAAATAGGAAAGCAGAGAAAATGCCTTCAAATGCTTTCTTTTTACAATGCTATGATTACTAGAGAGATTTCTTGGCTGAAATATGAGTGTCCATTAACCTGAAGTTTGAGATAGTGAGGAAGGAGAATCAAAACTTAGTATTAGGAGAATAGATTCCATTCCCTGAGCTGGCTTTATTTTGTTCTCATGGTCTCTGCAAAATAGGGAAAAGCTACTGTAAGGTTAGATGCACAGCATATTAGATATATAGCTTGAATCTCTTTCCCAAACATGCATACAGTGGAAATTTTTCCAAGAAAAATACAGAAACTACATAATGATATATAGGTGCTTTAAGTGATAGCAATGATATTTTTTAAAAAAGCAGAATTTGAGATACTCTGGGACAAGTTCCAAGGAGATTAAATAGAGCTACCATAATGTAAAAGGTGGTTGTTTTGCATCAGGGGAAGAGGGGAGGCAGAGGGGAGGTGAGAGAGAGAGAGACATGGTGCAGGCTTCTTTCTGTATTTCAATAAGAAAGAACCAAGAATAAATGCCTTAATAAAATAGTTGCTTTAAGAAGATAGAATAAAAAGAGGAATATAGATAGTAAATCTTGTGAGATGCTGGAAACTCCATGTTTGTACAGCATCGGACAGATCGTGGATGAATTTTGCCACGGCACGCTGTGCAGAACCCGCCCGCGAAGAGAAGCTCCTCCGTTTGGGTCATCTGAGCTGTTATATAATTTTCTTACAAGAAAAGAATTCTATTCATAATTTCTACTGTCAAACAAAAAAGAAGTTCGCATAAGAACTTCTTGCCACACATTTAGATGAAGATGAGGCACACAGGTAGTGTAATTGCCAGTACCAAAAGGGAGCTGCCTGCAGGTTCCTCTGTCAAAATGAGGTGGCTGAGGTTATCCTGTGACCAAGGAAATTGTGCAGCCCAAGACAGGCCTGAAGGCTAAGCTGTTCCCACAGCACAGCACAGCTCAGGTTTGGGCCTGCTCAGGTTAACTGTTTTGTGGATCACTAACTCATGTATAATGGTCTCTCAGTCAGGATAGCTACAGTGTTGTAGGAAAAACAAAGAGTTTTATTCTGCTGAAATGATACTTTTCACGGAAAACGCTAATCGAAAGAACCAATCTAATTTAATGGGGGATTTTGACAAGGTTTTTAGAGGGAAAGGATTAGCCCTCATTTTGTTACAAGAAATGTTCAGTAAAGGATAAAAAAAAAACTGTTTATCTAACCACAGGTTTCCTGAATCACTGTTGTGGCAGACTACTAAACAATTAAGTATTTTCAATGAAGAAATAACAGTAATTTCTGAAATATTCTTGCTTTAAAAAAAACCAAAACCAAAATATACTTATTTCAGGTGAGAGAATAAAACTGTAATCTTTAAAAAATGCTTTGATTATTTATCCTACATAAAAGAAAAAAAGGTTATTTAGTATCTCTAAATTTGTTTCCCAAATACATCCTTATGATAAGGACAAGTGCTGAAAAAAAAAAATCTGCTGACATTCTTTCACATTTGACTTCTTTGTGATAACTTTTAAGAACACCTGAAGCAAACAATTCCCAAACAAGAATGTTGTCAATCCATTTGCCAAATAATCAAAGAAAGCAAATTTTGGATTAAAAATTGGGAGGTTTTGCATGAGAAAATGGATTCTTAATATGATTCCCACCCTTGAAAGTGAAAAGAAAATAACATGTGACCTCTGCATCCCATCAAAACAACCTGAAATTAAAAATATGGAGAATCAGAGCAAAACTCACCTGTAGCTTTATGCTGAAATAAAGAAAAACAAAATACATTCAAAAGAACATTTGGATATATTGATTTGATGATGCACAATGCAAAGAGAAAAGGATTACATCTGATAAAGAGTTGACCACTGAAACAAGTTGATCCAGCTCCACTTGCAGCTGTAATTAAAATCAATGGCTTGTAAGATGCTGTCTTAAATGTGATTCTGAGTACCAAGCATTACAATAGAGAAGATCAGGGAAGGTTAGAGAAAGTCAGGGATGGGAAGGTCAGGGATGGGAAGGGAATTTCAGGAAAGGAAAGGAAAGGAAGGGAAGGGAAGGGAAGGGAAGGGAAGGGAAGGGAAGGGAAGGGAAGGGATTTCGAAGAGAAGGGAATTTCAGCGAGAAGATGAGATGAGATTAGAGAAGAGGAGGTCAGTGAAGAGGAGTCAGAGAAGAGATGGTCAGAGAGAAGAAAAGGTCAGAGAAGACAAGCTGAAAGTATAGAAGAGAAGGTCTAAGTAGAGAAGATGGAAGAAGAGAAGGTCAGAGAAGAGAAGATGGGAGAAGATAGGATGAGAGAAGATGGTAGAAGAAAAGGTCAGAAAAAAGAAGGTGAGAGAGGAGGAGACAGAAGAAGGGAGGGGATGGGAGGGGAAAGCAGGGCAGGGCAGGGCAGGTTCACCTACAAATTATGCTCTTATGTAATGTCGTACTTCTTAGTAATGAATAAAAACACCATTGAAAATCTTTGGGTTTTATGTTAGGAAGAACTACACATTCTAATATCCATTAGTCTCCTTTTTCCATTGTCCATATTTTCAGTCAGTACAAGGCAAACCTAAAAAGTAAGAAATTCATGTACTCTAGCCATCAGGGGTTGTACATTTATATTCTGGTATATGTATTACGGCTAGTTCTAGACTTTGATCTAGTGCATGTACCCTCATTCCGATGGAGAGCTACTGTTGTTTGAAAGCTTTCCATCTCACAGTAGATACAGAAATGTAAAATATTAATATATTGATCCCACTGCACTCGATGGCAGCAAATTCAAATCTCAGCGTGACTGGTCAGGATATTGTGCAAAATAAAGGCAACATCTCATCAGCTCCAATAGCATATCTAAGGTCCACTATCAAAATGACAACGCATGTCAGTTTCAACAAAGATACTCTCATCCTAAGCTGTTTTGAAGGATATTAATCTGTTTTAGAAAAATACCACATAGAAAAATTAATGCATCTAAATCAACACATGTATTACTGCTATGACCACAGTACTGAACTACCATTTGAAATTTAAACATCAAGTTAGTGGTGCCAAATATGCCTCTTACAATGCAGATAAGAGAACCTAGTGATAAATTGTCACAGACAAAGATGGTATGTAGTAATAGACATCACCATAGACCAATAGAATTTTAAAGGGAAAAAATGAATACATCCCTCCAAAAGAAATAATGCAACAAGTGGTTTGTTGGGGTTTTTAAATTTTCCTTGTAATTTAGACTTACAGAAACCTCTAAAACAGTGACTAGAAACAGTCTCCAATGTAGCCATCTGCCCCCATTTTCATATAGAATTATTCACGTCAGAATACAACCACGTCATTTCACAACGACACAAAACATGGCTATAGGCCTTGTCATTTACGCTATAGAAGTGTATGTTGCTGCAGTAGTATTGAGGGCTTCGAAAGTGGATGAAGAGTAACCCTGAAAGTACTCTTTGGAAGCTTTGTTCAGTCTCTCGTATAGGTGTTGGAACTGAACACTGTCTAGCAGCTACCATATACCTAAATGAGAGCAACCATATGGGCTGGGTACATCATATGTAGTAGAATACAGGGGATATAAAGACAGCCTAAATTCCTCAGCATGGGAACAAGGAACAAGGCATGGGAACAACTTATCCTTATGTCTGCAGTCTCTGTAGCACTTCACTGACTACTATGGTCTATCTAGCATGAAAGCTGGTGTTTTAAGGACTCCATTTTGATCCTAATTTTAAGTCCCATTAGACTGCCAGAACTGTAAAAAGTAGTCTTAGTATAATTAATAGGAGACATTTAAACTTAATTTTGTGCTAGATCAGAAAAAAATGGTTATTGCAGCATCACACACTTATCTAGCTACTGGCTGAATATTGCAACATGTCAAAAAAGGTGCCAAGAACTAAAGCATACATGTTAAAGAGAGAAGCAAACAGGAAGTTGTGGTAGGTTGGCCCCCGCCAGCAGCCAAGCACCCACACAGCTTCTAGCTCACTCTCCTCCCAGCAGCAGGATGGGGAGAAAATAGGAAGACAGAGGAGCAAGAAAACTTATGGGTCAAACTAAAGACAGGGAGATCATTCATCAGTAACTGTTGCAGGCAAAACAGACTCAACTTGGGGAATTTAACTTAATTTACTGCCAGTTAACATAAATATTTAAGTATTGATTTGGATGTTGGGAAACAAAGAAGACAAACATTTACTTAGGGAAAATACCAGGCTTAACTCGGTTACTTCACTGCAGACATCTCTCCTCCCTTCCTTGTTATTGCTGCAGGTTCCACTCAGACTCTTCAGCAAGCCAACGAGTAGTGCAGGCGGTTAAGGCCAGTGTACAGTGGCTTCTCTCTGCCATTCCTTGTTCCTCACTCATTTCGTATGCTCCGCATGGGTCCTCCACAGGATGCAGTCCCTTCAGTGATGAACCTGCTCTGGCATGGGCTTATCCACAGGCCACAGTCCCTTTGGGGCCATACTGCTCCAGCATGGGCTCATCCATGAGCCACAGTCCGTTTGGGGGCATGCATGCTCCCCACCGAGCAACTGCTCCTCTGATCTTGTTGTTCCTTCTGTTCCCTCCTTCCATGCATTCTTCTGTTCTTTCTTAAATATGTTTTCACAGAGGTGCAACAAACTCCTCCAAATGGCTTGGCTTTGGCAAGTGGTGGGTCTATTGCCAAGCTGGCTGGAAACAGCTGTGTCTGGCACAGGGCAGCCCCTGAACTCTTTCCACAGAGGCCACCCCTGCAGCCGCCTCTGCTACTAGAACCTGTCATTTACACCCCATACAGAAGTTAGCAATTATTAGCCTGCTACTGATCTGTAAAGATCTAGAGAAAATGAGGACTTATCAGGGGGCTTTCCTCTTAACAGAGAGAACTTGTTTGCAAAATCAAAAGGGGATTTCTGAACCCATTGGTTATGAATAGCAAATGAAAAATAAAAGGAAAGACAATAAAACTTTTTTCTCCAATTCATGCCACTAATATCCATCCAGGTGGTTTTTTTTCAGAACTTGGAATAGTAAAAAAAGTGGAGAGAAGTTTTAAAAAAGAAAAAGAATAGCAGGTTGTCCTGAGGTTAATTTCATTAATATAAAAAGGCTATCTCATTCACAACCTGCTTTTTGTTCTTTCCTGTTTATTCCATCAATGCAGTAGTAATTCCATTTAAAGACAATATTTAAATGTATTCGACTATGTCAAGGAACGAAAGAAGGCTTTCGAGGGTTCCCTTCAAAACCCCTTTAATAAAAATGGACTTCTTAAAATCATTTGGGCTGTTTATAAGACTGTTGACCTTCTTTCTTTTCTATTTTTCTCTGCGACTCATGGATCACTAATGATGGCATTTTCACCAAGCAGCAGTGACATGCTAAATTAGACTATATCCTTTTGGCAATTTAACAATGAGCATTAACTATTAAACTTTAAAACCAAACAACATCATTGATACAAAACTAGGAGTTTTTCAAAGGAAGATAATTAGAAGAAGAACAAAAAATCTTTAATGCTGAATTTTTTAATAAAATGGATGCAAAAGTAAAACATGACAGATGAAGAAGCCCAAAAGACACACAATTTAGTAAAGTATAAAATGCGAACTATTCATTCCTATTTATCACTACAACAGGGAAATGTCAAGGAGTTTTAATGCTTAATGAGGCTATCAAGCTTAGAATGCACCAATTGTAACATTTTAGCTAATTGGCTACAACATTTTTGTCTTCAAAGTCCATCCTCTGCGGCCTCTTCTTCCTCTTCTCCCCATCGAAAATGGCAGTGCAAAAACTCTGAGCATCTTGCCTGGACTAAATTACATCTTTTACAGTACATGGGGTAGTTTGTGTGTTATTTTTGAAGAAGGCAGTTCAGACAATATTTCAGAAAGGATTTTTTGCTTTTGGCATGGCTGACATTTGTTTTGATAGATAATAACATAGTTAATATAAGCAATGGTGGAACAATAATTAGTTCAACTTCGTGAGGATATTGCTTCACCTTTTATACAACCCCACATTAAACAAAAAAAGCTTTGCTAGGCTGTCCATATCAGACATATAGTATTGATATCAGATTTACAGTGCAGAAAAAGAAATTACTGGCATTATATTAACCAATATTCTTAGAGATCTTTAATCTCAATGTAAAGTCTACTCTTGGGAGCATGAGGGAGGATTAAGCATTTCTGACTTGCTTAAGCCAGGAGTTATTTTAGTCACCTATGTCTGTAGCTTTGGTACACATACCCCGCATGACCTTGTGTTAAAAACAAGAACATAGGGGTAACAGGGACACAAACCTTTTTTCACTGTGACTCCAGAATGAGTGTTTGCCATAGAATATATAGCCTAGAATATATGCTAACTGATGAAGAACATGAATTACCACACAGACTTTCTGCTTTTCTTCTTTATGTAGTTATAATTTAAATGCAATGCAAATGCATCATCATCTTTCCAAGTTTTACATCATCCATTGAAGCCTACTTTACGTAACATTTTAAAAACATATCCACAGATGACTGTGAGGCTTCTTTGTAGGTATCTGAAATTGGTGTGTTTCTTTTGGAAGCTACTAAAGTAGGTCATGTAGAAGAACATCTAGCCTAGGTGTAATTTGCTACACAATAGCTTATACAGGCTGATACATTGTGATATCCAGAAAAGTCAGATAAGTCAGACATAGGTAAATTTCAAAGCTGTACAGAATGATTTTGAAGATATTTGATCCACAGGAAACTTCATACAGAAAAACA
Organism: Calonectris borealis; assembly: GCF_964195595.1. Classification (NCBI taxonomy): domain Eukaryota; kingdom Metazoa; phylum Chordata; class Aves; order Procellariiformes; family Procellariidae; genus Calonectris; species Calonectris borealis. The sequence goes on from NC_134323.1 coordinate 8,313,669, forward strand.
AGGATGTGAGCCCAATTGCTCAGAGTAAAAGAAACCATAGGCACGTCTTTCTAGATCATTAGGTTTTTAAGATCAGGAAGTCAGACAGCAATCTCTGTTCAAATCTTGAATCTGCAAGATTTAGATTAAACCAGACAAGCACACAGCTAGTTACTGCTTTTCTGGCTCTATTTTTTTCTCACAGATATTAAATAACTACTTTAGAACTTCATGTTAAGATTATCTATTTAATTTAACATCTCTTTTTGGAAAGAAAGTATTTCCTAAGTAAAATAGAGGCAGTCCTCACCTAATGGGTGTCACACATTCCATTTGTGGACACTATAGGTTTGGTTGTGTTTTTTCTATTCAGTTCTGGAATAACTACTGTTAGAAAACAAATGGTTTGCATACAGTAGTCAGATGAAAAAATAGTTCTTTTAGAAATGCTCTTAAGCATGCTCTTAAGTCCATTAAAGTCAAGGGACTCATACTACACTTAAACGTTTTCTTATATATTCATGTATTTAAGTATACATGCATGTGATTTTCTGGATCAAGAAATGTAAATTGAATTTGTAACTTGAGTTTCTTTAAAACAAATGTAATGGATTAAATAGTTATTATTCAAAAACAAGATCAGAGAAAAATCTGATTATCTGATAATTCCGAGATAATCTGTTGGGGTTTTTAAATCAATTTTCTTACCGCAAGTTACACGGCTTTAAAAAAAAAGGCAAAAACTTAAGATAGAGTTCTTGCACCAAACAAGAATCTCTTTTTGGTTCCACTAGTTTTCTTTGAATTATCTTCCTGACAGTAGATGTGTCAGATAGCAATGCTTATTTTGACTGAAGATTATCCATTCAGCACAAGCTTAAATTAAGACAGTAGGGAACATTTCATCTCCTCCCTCTAAATAATGCTGCCCCTTTAAATCCCAGTAAATATGTTTTATTGGTATTAGACCTCAAAAATTAAAAATATCCCAACAAAAAAAACCATGCTGAGTGATTGATACATATTACCATTGTTAAGAAGCAGCTGACACCAGCTGGCCTCATGCTTCATCCAACTTGCCCATTAAACCTGCCTCACTGCTCTGAATGAGTTTATATAGCAGGGTCTCTGGCAAAACCTTGGAATGCTGTCAAGCCACACAATCATAACTATTCAATATAGTGTGCATAATTGTATCAGCAGGGAGAAAAAAGATTATTATTATCACTGAAGAACTAAAAGGTACAGAGCTTTACTTGAATGTTATATAGTAATAGTGTCTTTCAGATCATCCTGGTTGGCAAATGTTGATCCTTTCATATCCACAGCTGCTAAGCTTTACTAGGTTGCAGAATGACAAGTGTCAAAAAAAAAAAAAAAAAAAAAGTTGGAGAGAAAAAGGGGCAGGAGGGGAACAAAACTGCGAAATATGTGCAGTTGATTAAGTGGCTGAAACCACCACTTTTGTGTTAGGCATTGATTCTCACACTTTTTTTTTTTATTTATTTGATTGATGACAATGGTGTTTCATGTCAGCTCAAGCCACAATAATATTTTACAACCATGTTTGTGAGAGCTGAACTAAATGAGAACAATTGGATCAGAAGGCCCTCAGTCACATTTCTTTGATTTAGTGAAGCAGGAGCCTATCTTTATTGTGCTGTTGCTAAAACCATCAGTAATTAAAGCTGAGTGCTTAAATCTTTGAAGTTCATCAAACAACATGCCCAACATGCTTGTTTATTGCTAGAGATGTGCTAAACCTTGAAGTCAGCCAGCCCAGCAAAAGCAGTCCTCCAAAGATTTGAAGAACCACAGGAAGTATTTGTTAGTTAGAATAATTTTAGAGGCAAAATATGCCCATTTTCTTTAAAATACTATTCAGCAAACAGCTCCCAAATTGTTTAAGAAATGCAGAACAATATGGGTTTTGGTGATGCTTCCCCGATAATCTTCTGCGAAAATGGAAAAGTATTACATCCAGAAAGTAACACCAATTAAAAGAACAATGAGGTTCTGATAAGAAAAAAAAAATTAGCGTATTTGTAGGTTCATTCCCATCCAGCAACACTTTTGAGGAATTTACTTAAGTTTGAAAAGGACCTTAAGAATATACTTAAAATAAAGCACGTGCTCAAAAGATTTGTTGAACCAGGGTTCAAAATATTGCTTTTAAAAGATAGTCCAGCACATTTCAAACTTTGACTTTAATAGCTTCATTAATAAAGAGGTGATGAGCTGTGGTATTATTCTATTGCTAGTTCTAATAACAATGTTTTCCCTTAGAAAGCCATGGTTGCTATTCCTTTCAAACTGTATAAAAAAATATTAACTCATTGAGTTCTCTCCCTTTACCTGAACCAATCTTCAGGACCTAGTCTCTCTTTTAACATTGACTTGAATTACAAAAAATTTCACCTATGTTTGAAAAATATGCTACTTTTGAAGGTCTCTGTAACTCACCAGTACCTGTCACTATAAGAGATTTTGTGATTTAATATTTTTATATATGTAAATGAGATAATTTATTTAAATAACAAACTGTGACACACTAAATTTGTCCTATGGAGAAGTTCCTATTAACAACTTACCTCCAAGGGGTAAGACTAAAGTTCAAGTCTGATTTTTTTCCTTACTCCAACAAGAACAGCATGTAGCACAAAACTTAAAGCTCAGCAAAAAAGCAAGGTTTCTTTTGGCTTTTGCACCTTTCCTGTGCTACAATGAACTTTTAGTTCACTGTATTTTTGTCAGCATCAGTGGTTTTCAAAGGACACTAATCAGAGAAACTAGTCTGTTCAGCTGTAAGCTTGTTATTTACATCATATGTCTCAGTGGTATAGGATACTCCCTTCCCCTGGTGGTCATGATCTACAAGAGAATCAGGTCTTAAGATCCACTGCAAGAATAGCTAAGATCACATTAACAGGGATATGAATAGCAATTACCTCCAACTGTTTGGTCATACTTTTTCAAAACTTTCTAGGATCCAGTTGAATCTGGTTTCTTACCAAATTTTAACATTTGACTTTTTTTCCCTGCCAATTTTTTCTTGCTTCTCATGAAAGTACATTTTTAATTACTTTTTGAAAAAAGTGTCAGTTTCACAATTTTGTATATATTTATAAAATACTCTTTTTCAATAAATGTCAGTAATATAATGTCTGAATAATGAGTAATATAAACGTTTTACTTTCATTTGTTTACAAGTGTTAAAATTATTTCATTTATTTTATTTTTAATCAGCTATTGTCTTCTTACGATGTAGCAGTAAGGACATACATTAGCTATTATAGATCACATATAAAATTATGAAATTATAAAGCAGAAAAAAGAAAATATTAATAGAAAAATAAATTTTCTTAAATATCAAATTTTCTGAAACTACTAAAATATTTTCTTTTATTCAGGGATTTCCAAAAATCAATACACTTTCACAAAAATAGTGTGTCAAAATAGCTTTTTTCCACAAAAAAAAGTGCAATGAGAATTTTCTGACCAACACCAAGTATTGCAGTTGACGATTTTAATGGCAGAATATCATTGGGATTAACAAATATGATGTTTCTGTAAGGAGACAGTTTTAGCAGAGAAATGGTTCAAGGAAGGCCCAAACTCTTTTCTGCTAAAAAGAACAATCTGTTGCTTTCAGCAGCTGTTTTTCAATAGGACTCTGGGGTGTAAATGTTTGAGGTTTCCTTAGAGCTTGTTGACTGACCCCAGTTTAATGTTTTTCTTTAAAACACAACAATAGCAGAAAGGTTCTGTTAGTCCTGTTTATGCTAACTAATCACTTAAAACCAGATTCTGTAATGCATTAGAAAATACACAACAGAGAGGGTTGTCACAGTGTGCCTGTGAGAACACTATAATAGTCACAGGTCTTTTTCTCCACCAACTACAATGACTACATAATAGTCCAAGAATTCCTAGTCTTCCGGACAAATGAATTTTTCTTTTGTATATAATGCAATGTACTATACACTACAAAAAAAGTCAGCACTGCAGGTTCACTTATGAGTAACATTTACTTCCACTTTTCATGAGAGGACAACACACCGACCAAACAGAAGTCAGAAAGGCAGCCCTACTGCACTATTATAGCAGTATAGCTGCTCTCTGTACAAGCAAAGTACATCGTGCAGCAAAATTATTTTGTCAAACTCAGGGGCAGCTGTGCTAGAAGAAAAATGTATTTTAATAAAGTCACTGCTTAAAATATTTAATTGGATAACATGAAGTCAACTGTCCTAAATAGCTGAGATATAATTAACTATGTATCTAACAGCTTGAAACAATAAAAACAACATTTATTGACTGCGTTTGTTAACCACTGTTTTTTCACCATACCCAAGTTAGTAAAAAGGCAATTTAATACCAGCTGGTATGCGCAAGATTTAGAATGAGGTAGTCAGATAATGAGAACATTGAGTTGTAGTTAACATTCAGTAATTCATATGAAGAAACAAAAAGGAGTGCTTTTTTTGCCAGCAGTAGATTCTTTTGATGAGCAACAGACTGTGGAATTTTAATTTTCAGGACACCGCACACATATCTTTCAGTACAAGGACTCTCCAGCAGAGCATCCTGATCTGTTAGAAGTGATTTTTTTTATCCTGATGACCAAAAGCCTTCTCAGTATAAATGACCGCCAACATGTTCATTCTGAGATATATCAAGGTCAGCTCTGTAATGTGAAGCATCTTTCTTAGTACAAACTGAAAACATTCAAGGTTTCTCTATCACTTTCAGGGTAGTTGTGATGCTAATTCCTATCCCATTCTCTTTACACAATAAATATTCCCACATCTGTGTTGTCAGACTTGTTTCTGTAAAACAACAAAAGGCAGAATTTAACCACCTGTCAGAGACTAAATCCCTAAGATTTCCAAATATTAGCTGGGGATGAGCATGGAAGATGTAATGAAAAGCTGATCTTCTCACATCAAGCATTTAGTTGGTGGATCTGCAGGGCTGACTGTTGGTTACACAGAATATCTAGACACTACGGTAAATATGCTATAGACTTTCCGATATTTCTAAAGAGAGAAATGACTGATCCAGGCACCAATTTAGATGATGCATATGCAATTTTTGTGCCTTGTTTTGTGTTACTTAGAAGTCACTGTGGACATGTAGTAATTATGTAATGAAGTGGGGTCCCTGCGCTGTTGCTGCCCTGAACTGGCATGTAAATACACAAAGAGACTAAGAAGAAAGATAGCCTTAAGCAGTAATCACTACAGCCAGTAAACCCTGCCTTTTAGCTGTTGTGTTTATACTGACCTGGGTTCTGGCACAGGCTTAGCTGGTGTAAACTCAAGATGGCTCTGTGACGCATTTCTCTGCAGAGAGATGCCCTTAGTGTGCTTGCATTTCTCCTCTCTTTCTGTAAAGTGTAGTTTTCATTGTGATACAGCAAAGACTCATTCATATTAAAGGGATAAGTGTTGTCTTGACAGATAAATAACAATGTAGGTATCCCAGAGATCTATAAAAATCATTTTTCTTAATTTCAGTGCAATAGCTCATACTGATATAATGAGGCAACTACGTGGTCTTTTGGTTGTGTACTACAATAAAAAAAAAAAAAAGAAACCCATCGTTAAAAGAAAGATGGAGCTTAGTATGAGAGATTTAGAAATCTTGTAGAAATGGGATGGGGAATTCAATTATGGGTTTAACCCAATCAAGTATTAATAAGCCATGACTCACTGAAGTGCTGTGGAATACCATAAGATCATACTGTTATGATTGTTATCACTTCTTTTTAACATTTAGGTTTAGTCTTAATGTTTATCATTCAGGTTCCCCAAATAAGAGAGAAGTCATACCAAACACATATTTAGGGATTTCTGTATAGTAGGTGATTATGCCATTCATAATCTTTTAAAAGATACCAATCACTTTTACTAGTTAGACAGAAGTTACTAGTTTAAAACCTAAAATTCAGTAGTTGCAATAGTTAGCAAGACATACCACTCTGGTTGTTTTATCATACTAATGCCTTATTTGCTGAATTACATAAATATAATACCCTGGGAAAAATTAGTATATTATAAAATATTCTGCTTTATCTGGCAAAAAGGAGAAAAATGTATTGGAGAAAAAGGCTTAGCATGACCAAGAACTACTTGCAGTACCCAGTCAACGTTAGGCTTTACTGTTATCTCTACCCAGCGGCTTGACCAGTTGCTTAAAGAACCTTGTTTTTTCACAGGCAGCATGCTAGCCTCAGCAGCAAGACCAACAATTTTTCTTTCAGACATGGTCGGCATGCTGCATTAGCATGACGCAGGTACGGAACCTGCACTTCTGCATGATACAAACATTTCTTGCTCCTATTCTGCTGTGTGGGTGGAATTCTTCAGATTTTAGATAAAGACCTGTATACCCTATGATCATCCCGGTGTACTTAGGTCCTGATTCAAAACTGAATTCATATCTACAGAATTGTTCCCATTGGCTCTGGCAGACTCTGGCTTAGGTCTTTGCTAAGCATTTATAGGAGCTATCCCCTTCCCTCACTTGGTTTGCAAAATAGATCACATTTTGTTATGATGCTAGATAGTGCTGTGCAATGCACAAATAAGATACAGAGCGCATACTTAGTATTTTGAGCTAACCATAGGGGACGATAATCCTGTTCATGCTTCTCAGATATTTTACCAGCTATGCTGATATAGCATAATTAAAATTCAGGATCATAAAAATCCTAATGCAACCACTAAAATGTCAACATCCTATTTTCAAGTTGGATAGTTGCTTTGAATTCCAAAAGTATCTAACTTAAATCTATTCTGGCAAATAGTAGTGTTACAAACCTGAAATGCAGACATGATTGACAGACAAATCACCAGCTAGTGATTTGAGTACCTTTGTCTACTTCATCTACATACCTGTTGTGTACTCGTCTACCTTTAATTGAGGTTTTTTTTCTCTCTTTTTAAGAGGGTTTATAATGAAACTGTGATACCAGTGTACAGGTTATGTGACATCTACTTATCATACAGTGCAGTAAGTAATCTGCCATAATGCAGGATAGAAAAAAACTCCCTGAATGCTGATCTGTTCTTTTCTAGTTTTACATACAAAGAATGGGTATTTTGGCAACCAATGATGATTCATTTCAGAACTAAGCAGTTGGTGGAAGAATTTTTTTAAGTCAAGTCTGAGGTTCAGTTGTGCTCTTATTCACTGTGATTTCAGAGCCAAATAAGTGCAAGAGACCGTAAGTGAGTAATACCTCTTAATTTAGCAGTAGGTGCTGATAAGAACAATACAGAAGCCAGCATAGAACATTACATGGCACAATCATTACTTTGGTTTATATCAGGAATGGAATCACCCACGACTTCAAATAAGAAAAAGATTTCCATAAACTTTTGAACAAACATTAAGTGTATTTTAACTAATATCTACTTCTGGGAAAATTCGTAAGCTTCAGTTGCTATACACTACTAAAAGATGAAAATACTGTAGTATTATTGTAATAATATTGTATTATATGCAATTATTCTAAAGGAATATAAAGTATAAAGTATACAGTATAAAAATACTGTATTATATGCAATTATTCTAAAGGATATTTTATCACTGTACTTAATTTTAAAAGAATAGATGCAAAAAAATATTCTACAGGTTATTTTCACACAATATTCTTTTTTTATTGAAAAGGTACAATTTAAAAACTAAAAGCAACTTAAATATTCTATAGGCAAGATTGTTAAGTTATCATAATCTTTGGATATATCTGAATTCTATATATATATAGAAAAGACGAATCAGAGTAAATTCCTTTGTATTTCAGTTAGCTGAGAATTCAAAAACTTTTAACACATTTAACTTTATTCTATTTAATTACATTTAAATTCATCAATGTAATCCAAGCTATTAAGGAACCAAAGGTGCTTAAAGTTAAAAAGAGGAAAGTAAGAGACTTTATTAAGTCCTATATGGCATAAAAAGGTAAGACATGTCCAAACAAGTGTAAAATTTGTGCTCAGCAAGATTTTTTTCTTGAAATTGCACAAAGTTTAATTTCAGGTCCTGTGTATTCCATACTCATCTGTTTATTTTGTGGTTATCTATGGAAGTGAGACTCATTTACCTTCCAAAAATGTAAATGAAAACTTCAGTGGAATAAATGTAAAATGAAATCTCTTACATGGAATAATTTTTTTCTGAAGTGTTAATACAATAAAGCTAGTCCACTGAAACTTTCCTAACAAAATTTAAAAATAAACATTGTACTACAGAAGAGAAAATAGATGATGTATTGATATCAAAGCAAACAGATTTTCCACCCGAGATTTAAGCATACAGTATATACTGAGATTACTGAATTAATTTTACCATTGCATCCCAAAACAGCAAAAAATACAACCTCTTTCTAAAAAATGCGGAAAACACTGTAAGCGTGCAACAAAATTTTCTATCCTGATTTAGACTAGAGATCTCAAGTTGAGTGCATGTAAGAGAAACATTTAATCACAATGATATTATAATCAAAGTACAAATACTCCTCATCCAGCAATAGGCCAAGGATTTGGTACACAATAGCTAGTTAGTCTTAACCACTGCATATAGTTTTACTGACAACAGAAGAATTATTCATGTCTCTTGTACAAGTCAGAAGTGGGTATACAACATCTTTTTCTCAGAAGAGATATAAATCTAAGTCTTGGGTTTATGTGATATGATAAGTAAAGCCAAGTTCATCTCCTGTACAGTTCTACTGAAGTCGTCATAAAACTTTAAATATATACACATACACTTACACATATACACACATAAATACCACAGTTCTTAATTTCTCTTACAAAGGTGCTACACGAAGCAAGAGTTCTGGCCATTTAAGTTTTAAAATAGCCTGTTTTGGTATTGTTTAACTTAATAAAATAAATAGGACTTTTATATTAGCAAATAGTTTATATGCAGTCACTATAAAGCTAAAAATATGTCAAATACATTATAGAAAACCTTAATCAAATTATATATTCAAAACACCTGAAAACCCAGGAGAGAACTACATCCTGTTATCAAAATCTATACAGATAGCATGAGGTTGAAAACATGTTAATCAAATGTTAATCTCTCCATAATGTAAAAGGATGCTTCCTATCATTTCAGAGACCACATATCACTTGAGAGCTCTTTTGTAAAGATTGTTCTTTGCGTGATAAGTCTTCCAAGACCTTCACATTACTGAAAAATGCAGCTATTATTTATGTTTGATATTCAGTTTTCCATGCAAACTTAATGATCCTCATCTGCGGGCCTCTCATTTTAAAGGTTTTGGAAACATCAAGCTGCAGAGCTAGGAAGCTGAAAAAAGAGGCCCAAATTTACCAGGTGTACCATAAGTGTATGCTTATATCAAACATGTTGACAGATTTGAGAAAACAAAGTGGCCATATTTATTTTCATTGCTATCCTCTTTTCTATACCTTGTCATAACTACATTTTTTAAAGACTAGCACACTATACACATCTTTCTAAAGTCCAAATAAATGTTTAAAGAATATGAAAAACAGAACAGAAAGTGAAGAAGATGGATGGTCAAGAGGGCATTTTTCAAAAGGATGTATGATCAACTGAACGAAATTTTCCACAGAAATTTTTTTTTCTTATTAAAAGAAATCTTTCAACCCACAAAACCAGAAGCAAAATGTATTTTGTTTCACGTAAGCATGAACTGAATTGTATTGGTTTATTGAAATGATATGAAGTTTTTCTTTTTTAGTCAGATCAACGTGTAAATGTGTCAATGTGTCACAGGAGTCACATGGCCAGAGGTAGATAACAAGAAATGTAGTCTGTGCAGTGTGTCACAAATGAGAAGTTGGGAGCATCAAGCAATTTTCTTTTAAAGGCTTACCATTTGGATTACAAGCCAGGGCTTTTTTGTCCCACGAAAATATGTTTTGGTGAGCATGTATGAGTCATGATTTGGTAATGTCCTAAGCATGTAAATGGCCCTGATGGCTGCTCTGAAGTTGTTATAATTTTAGCCTACGAAAGTACGCTTAATAAAATTAGACAGACTACTAACACGGTAAAGATGAAACGCTTGCTTATGTGCTATGTGAAATAAAGAAAAAAATTCTTAGCAGCATGAAGGATCAAGTCCTGATTGCTGGACGTGAAGAAGTAACCAGAAAACAATTCATAGTCAAATCCAATTGCTTAAAGCATAAAATTTTAGGTTTCGAAATTATACAAATAAAGCAGCTCAGAAATACGCAGTACGTGCATCATGAAATTCAGCTTATCAACTCATATGTATCGTATTTTGATAAAAGTACTTCAGCTCTCTATGCACCTGTGTTGTCTTTTGTGACCTATGTCCATTTTGTATGCAGACAACATCACTAATTTGGCTGAAAGCTAAAGCTTTGGCAGGAGACAACTGAATCCTGTGAAATTACAAAGCTGCAGTTATAACTGCAGTTCACTGAGTAAAACCTCAGAGCAGCTCACAACTCCTGTTTCAACAAAAAACTACTTTTATTCCTGTAGCCACCAGAAAGATACTGCATGGCCAAAGCCAACAGCAACCTATTGGCCAAATCCATTCTGGTAGAATTGTTTTGTTGAGATGTGCAGCTCAACTATCTTGATGTTCACTCTTTTCCAGAAATCCTAGCTCTCCCATAACAAGCGATGATTAATTACTTTTGTAGCTGGAAAAACAAGCTTTGAGGTAAATGTTTTAAAAGCAAATAATTTGCTACAACTCACTTTTATGTCATAACCTGCAACCTGCAATGGAAGGTTGCTACCAAATATTCTGTATGATGCATGTGTTGAATGTTTACATTAATATCTCCTGCTATACAATCGTAAGAAGGACATTTCAATTATATTTTAAGGGTGCCAGATTAGGCAAAAAATGAGATAAAGAATGTTTTGTGCCTTCCCATCAACACATATATGCAAGAATGCTGACTATATGTTCTTAGAAGCTCCAGCTCCATTCCTCTCCCCACTCTCTTTCTTCTTTTTACCCTAACCTTTTTTCTGTACGTGTGCCAGAAACACAGTTCTTGCTGCCAGACCTCAGTATTATTACTTATTCCTATTTTACATTCTATTCATTCCATAGAAGGAGCCCTTCCTTCCTGCCAGAGGTCTTGAGCAACCTTTCTCACCATGGCAATTCCAGAGAATCCCAGGATGCAGTATCACCTCCTAACTCCCACTGCCACCATAGGGCCATATCCTGTAGTCTTATTCTTGTCCTCAATGCCCACAGCATTCCTCTAAACACTTCAGCTATCAGATTCCCAGCATTCACCTTTCTGTCTCAGACTTCTTAACTCCTCAGTCCAGGATCCTTACTCCGCCAAAACAAGAACCGTACTGAGTCAAACCAAAGATCCATCTATTCCAGTACTCTATTTTCAGCGGTGACAATAAGCAGATTTTTAGTTGAAAAAAGAGAACAGGGCAAATGTATAGGATACCTCCCAGTCTAACAATCTCCTAGCCTCCAGATAATTTCAGCTCAGAGGATTTCCTGAACCTGATTATCTGATTAGAAGGGCCATCCCACAGGATGTCTCTATCTCTTCTTTTTAAGTCCACAAATTTCTGCAACTACAATATCATTTGGATGTTTTCCATCCCCAGAAAAGTAATTTTTTTTCAGTCTGAAAAGTTTTAACCTATTCAATCTTTCTTTTACAGAAGCCACTCCATGCTTCTAATTATCCTTGATGTGTTTTTCTGAATCTTTACCAATTCTAATATATTGGTTTTTAAATGAATGGGGCATCGACACTGAATCCCCTTTTATTTAACCTTTTCTGTTTCTTATGGTGTTGGAGACAAACCACTCTTACAAGCCAAATCTCTTTTAACTATTTATCTCATCTGGAATAAACCTGTGTTATTTTATAACTTATGCCATCTATAAGCTCCAATGATCCTTCAATGATCCAGACACAGAATTTGCGAAAATGAAAAATGAAAACCATTTTTTCCTCTTTCAGAAAATAGTTTTGTAAGCCAAACCAGGTATCAGTCAAAACATATTCTTATATCTGTGAGATATAAACCAAATGCAGAAAATGGCTTCTAAGAAACATATACCTACAGCAATGATTCCTTGGCCTGAAATACAGAGAACATAGCAACAATTTACTAATAAATGTAATACTAATTGTAACTGTAGTAGGTAGTACATATCAATAATAACATTGTGCTGGTTTTGGCTGGGGTAGCTTCATAGTAGCTAGTATGGGGCTACGTTTCGGATTTGTGCTCGAAACAGTGTTGATAACACAGGGATGTTACTGCTGAGCAGTGCTTACGCACAGTCAAGGCCTTTTCAGCTTCTCACCCCACCCCACCAGCGAGGAGGCTGGGGGTGCACGAGAAGCTGGGAGGGGACACGGCTGGGACAGCTGACCCCAACTGACCAAAGGGATATTCCATACCATATGACGTCATGCTCAGCATATAAAGCTGGGGGAAGAAGAAGGAAGGGGGACGTTCAGAGTGATGGTGTTTGTCTTCCCAAGTAACTGCTACGTGTGATGGAGCCCTGCTTTCCTGGAGATGGCTGAACACCTGCCTGCCGATGGGAAGTAGTGAATGAACTCCTTGTTTTGCTTTGCTTCCGTGCGCGGCTTTTGCTTTACTTATTAAAGTGTCTTTATCTCAATGCACGATTTTTCTCACTTTTACTCTTCCAATCCTCCCAGGGGGGAATGAGCGAGTAGCTGTGTGGTGCTTAGTTGTTGGCTAGGTTTAAACCACGATAGACATGTCATTCATTTCTATTACTTTTTCAATTTACATCTTGTTTATTACCACCACTTGATGATGCCTACAGCACCCTATCATCTCAAGTCCCTCTCTGTGATCTCGAAGCATTCATGTCCACAAGTGTTTTAGCTGGGTCAAAATCTGAGAAAAAACACAAGCCTCTTGAAGAGGCTTGCATAAGCATGTGCTGGAGGAAATCTTCTTTCATACAAGCAGGGAACTACATTATATAGTCCCTCAAAAAGATCAGATCTTCTGTTAGTTAGTTTTAATTAAACTACATTAATCAGCAAGAATTTTACCGAAGTCTAAACATCTGAGTTCTACTCTAAGTTCAGTGACATTTTTCATGCTAACTTCAGTGTGGTAATGATCAGAATCCAGTATTTACTATGAAGAAAATGAGGAAATTGTATAAATATGTAAGGATTATCTATAATTCTTTATGCTAGAGCAACTTTTTATAGGTAACTATAAAAACTTGTTAGTGATCAGGAGAAAAGAAAGCTTGCTCGAGCATCATTCTAATATACCCTATCTGATAATAATTAAATCATTTGTATTTTTGTCAGAAGAATTTATTCATATTCTCTTATTTTAATAACACCCATAGGGTTGCTAATATAATCCTAGCCAAGTTACCAGTACAAAAAAGTTATATGAAGGAAAAAATTAAGCAGAGGGAGAAATTAACAGGATAACCTTCTACCTTGACCCTACAAACATTATTCACTTCAAGTTAGGAATCTGGATGGCTTGGCTGAAGACACTGACAATACTGATATATGTAAATGTTTGTAACACTGGAGACAAAATGACTCGACTGCTAGCTAGCATGTCTTGCAAGTTCTTGTTAGATTTCTGTGGTTGATAGATTACTACTGATTTTTATCAGTGTTGCAAAATTATATCATCATGCTCAAATCTTTGTTTTGCTAGGTACAGTAAAACATATCCCTGCTCTAACAACTTTATATTAGTAACAGATTATAGAGCTATGGGATTGATTTCCTGAAATGCACAGGAAACCTTTTAAATGAAACAATCTTTTCAGAGACACTCATCTGGATCTAAACCCCATATAGCTGTCAGAAGCTGCTGAATACAAACCCTAAAGTAGTGGTCTTGGAAGGCTGGTAAAAGAAGGGTTGTGAATGTCATATGAAAGTGACCCCAGATTTAATCAATGTTAGTCTGACTATTACAGAGCTGTAACAATTGAGCAGCAGTAATGTTTGCCTGAAACACTTCTGCTGAGTCTCTTGACTAACTGAAGCAACTTATTTTTTGCCCAACTGCATATATGCAAAAATAGCTTTAAGGGAGAAAGGACTCGGAGCCAAATATTTTTGAGCTAGGATCCTCATAAACAGCCATCCCTGTGAGGAACTAAGATGAACTCTCTCTGCTTTATTGTTACAAATAAAATAAAACACCAAATAGGAGAGAGACTTTACATAGCATGCGGACTGGATTGGTGGAGCAGGCTGGGAAATCGTATCTCATAAAATAATGCAGGGGGAGATGGAAACTTTACCTATTTGATTCTTTAATGTAAATTAATTCTTTTACTTGTCAAAACGATATCAAAACCCCAGTGGAAAGAACAGACTATTCTTTTAAAAAGTAAACAAACAAACAAACAAGACGGCTTTGATTTGAAATGAAAACAAACAGCTACAAAAGGATAGGCTTTCATTATTTTGGAGACCTTGGCATTCTTGCAGACATATTCATGAATTAATCATTGAAAAAACTCAAATAAATCATGCATTTTCCAATGCCAATATTGTCTAAAGAGTACTGCAAATGGTTATTAAAGCAGAGTTCTTTAAACTCTCTGCATCAGGAATCTCTTTCACACACAGCTAACTGAAAGAAATGTGTGACATTAAAGTCCCTGTAATCTTGCAAAACCAAAGAAAATGGTGAGTAGACACTAGCAGTATGTCACCATGTATTAACAATACTAAAATCTGTTAACAAAACTACTATACATATAGTAAACAGCAGGAGTTTTGGAATGCCATGCAGCTTTTAAATTATTAGCGCTAATTAGCCAAATCAAAAAAAGATCAGGAAACACATTAGAAGTGAAGACAAGTCTACCTGTATTGCTGTGTCAAAATTACATTTCCAAACAACCAATTAGTAAAGACGACCTTTCAGCCCAATAAGCCATATGTAAAGTGGGACGGCTTCATTACAGTGGCTCCCTAATTAAAATGTAAAGGCTGCTGATCATTGCATAATTAAACAACATGTCATGTGGTTTCATCTGGCAATTGCAAGCAGCTAGGCCTAAAATCCTTAACGACTAAGACGTCGCCTAAATGAGTCCAGAGACTGTAGAACTACATTCTGTCAGAACGGAGAGCATCCTATGGTCATTATGGAGATAATATCCTCCAAAGGGATTGTTATGTACAAAATGTTGAAGTTCTTTCTCTCAAAATGACTTTGACTTTTTTATATCCAGTTTTCTTACTAATTAGCCTAAAAGAAAAGGGCTAGCAGGGCTAATTAACTTCCAGCTACTGTAATCTAAATATGAAGCTGCAGAACCAAAGGTTTTCCCTGTGGATATTCTTTAAGTTTTTCATAAGTTAAAGCTCTGCTATTGAGAAATTATTTGTTAAGTAATCTTATGCCTAGATTGAGAATCCCTTACATGGCTTCTCACTTTACAGAATGCCTGAGGAGCAAAACCATTTGTAGCAATAGTTCTCTGTGTTCCCTATACCACAGACAGTTCATTCAGCCTTCACTGATGATGCACAGAAATACCGAGAACCAAACAGTTAATTTGTAGTACTGTGAATTTACTGGAGAGTTTTGGGGGCGGGAATTGTTTTGCAAAATAATAATGCCAGTCACAAGAAGAGCATACATTGTGAAAATATACACACCTCTCCATCTAGACTTTCAGAGTTTAAAAGTGTAATGGACAAAAGTAACACTAGTACAAGTTCCTTTAAAAAGCAGAGTCGATAGGATCTTTTATAAGCAGCCAGAAACAGCATCTGTTCCACATCCCAATCAATATTTACAGGTCATCTTCTGCTCTTCTTGCACCTCCCATGTGTATCCTTCACACACACCTTTACTGCAATAGGGAATTCAGATGCCTTCTTTTGATCACTTTCATGCTAAAACTCATTCAAGGGCTTTGCCATTTGAAAGTAAATAACACTGGATTCAGTTGAACTTGAAAGAAAACAACTTGGCAGAAAAATTACAAGTTCTTACTGTTTGCCAGATTTGCAGATAATAAAGAACTAAATGAATTTAGGGGGGAAAGAATAAAAAAAAAATAGCAACAATAAATATCTGAAAATAGCAAGGGGGTAATGATCTGAAACTAAGGGTGAACATGTGATAAATGCAGTGCTCATTTTATTTCTCAGCTCACAATACCTATTTCAAGTTGTCAACCTCTCACCAAGGCTCAGTAAATGGAAAAAGAATCAGTTCAAGACTTCCACTTTAATTTCACTTTTGTTTCTTTCTCTTATATGTACAATATGTACACTTGTTCCAAAACATCACAGAGACTAGTCACAAAATAAACCACCAAGACGAACACTAAAAGTGAGAAAGACAACTCTGAAAAAAAATATTCTCTCTTCATAAACTTTGTAGTGGAAAATCACTTTATTTCCAGCATTTTTACTGCACTCGCTCTCTCTTCAGCAATTCTGTGGACTTACACAGATGTAAAACTGATCCAGCTAAAATAATTCAACTTCAACCAGCATAAAGTATGTGAGAAAGACAAGAAATTGGCCAAATGCTTCTTACTGACTACCAGGCTTGTACTTCATACAAGCAATTTGACTTAAAACTGCAAACAAGAGTTATTTCCATCCTAATTAAATGATGCATTTCCCCTCTGAGGTTTCTGTATTTCTTGCAGTTTAAAGTTTGTGTTGGTTCTATGGCACACGGTTATGATTGTTTTGATTATTCCTCTTCATTTCCAATCTAATAATTGCAATCAACTTGATGCCAAGTTTTAGTCTCTAACATAAGCTAAGTTTTGCTCTAGATAGATACAGAACTCTCCTCATTGAGCTTGCTGGAGAATAGTTATCAACTATGTATGATAGTTGCAGATCTCTCTGGTAGGAACACAACTCAGAAAATTATTATAGTAGGAAATCCTACTGTTTCCTCATTCAGCCTCTTGTTAACACTAACTTTCGGCCTTCTGTGTCTATGCTTTACTCCTTACAAAGACTAGAGGCCCCTTTACAGTAACTCAGTTAAACAATGCTGCCAACTGAAAAATGGACCACAAGACTTTTAAATACTCCGCTATTCACAATGAAGTTTACATACAGTCAAATTTGCTTCTTTTGAAAGAGGAAGTACATGAAAAAAAGATCTTATTGTATTTCTCTCTACTGGGAAACAATTACTTTCCCATGGATAAAATATAAAAGGATGACATATCTTTTTTATTTCATAAAAGACAGCACTCTTAATAAAAGGATATATTAGTAGTTGATCCTTTTGATTCAAAGAGAATACGCTTACAGTGAGATTGCCTAATTATTAAAGTACTTCTACAAAATAGCTAGTGAATGCTCATAAATTCTCATTTGCATTCATGATCCACCATCAGGTCTGGACTTTCCATTTTCCATTTTAAAATACAGTAAACAAAGAATGCTCTTTTCTGAGGAGCTAAGAGTATATGGTTCCAGACTATGCACCTGAGAACTCTAAATAGCAAAGGTTTTTAAAGAGCAGACCACTGCTGACTTGTTTAGAAAAAAGACAACAATTGCTGAATAGGGTTAACCCCACCATGGGGCTTACAAAGTATTCAGAATGCCATTTGTTTCCTCTAAGAAGACATTTTATAATGTATATTCAAATTACTGTTTAACACACACTATAAATGTGAAGTGTCAAATGAGATTCTTACAGCTGTATTAAGATCTTAATTTTAGAAATATAAAATCATAAAATAAGGTCCTCTATAGAACACAAACACACATCTTTCACGCATCCATCTTTGCACAAGGAGTAACACGCAGAAAGTTTCCTCAGTCAAAGTATTTTCTCTTGTTCTGACAAGGGTGATGACTTTGCCCATTTCTGTATCCTATCATAAAATAGAACATAGGGATGGTCCACAAACGTGAGTAATTTGACAGGCCATCCTCCTCGCCACTCCTGAGCTTCTCTGTTGAAATTTTTTTCTTATGTTTTCTAATTGATAAGCAATGAAGACAATAGTGTTTCAGAAATTCCTGGAATTCCAATAGAGAGTATCAGATGATTACTCTATAGTAGTACATATTCTTTATCCAAACATTCTTCTACATCATACAGATTTTCAGAGAAGGCTCAGAAGTAGAGAAGGGACAGAGCGTGCCACATAGCCAATCAAATCTTTTATCTCCCCTCTGTATGGTATGAAAGAACAGAAATCTGCATGCACATGATCTAGGGATGGAAAATGTGTATCTTTTAAGTCTTACAGTTGAATGAAGAAAGTATGAGGTAGGAGTGCACACTTCCTCAGTTTGAGGATGGAGAGAGATGTCAGGAAATCTCAAAATCTTTAAAATAGAAGGGAAGAAGTTCAGTAAAGGCCAGGAGCATTCAAGGTTCTGAGAGTGGTTTTTAAGTAGTTAGTCAACGTACAGCAGTTACAGAAAATAGCAGAGCTGCCTAATAATATCAGTACATTTATTTATTACCATAGCACTGTCACCATCCCAATATTATGTCCATTAATAACCATAATACTTTTCAGATACATCTGTTAGTATTGTCACTTCATGATGCTGTGATACTTTCATGTTGTTGCTGCTGTGAAAGATTCAAATATTATTACATTACCCATCATTCTTCATAAACAAATAAAATAATACAAAGCTTCTCAAAGCAAAGGTTAAACGGGGAAGAAAACAATAGCACTAAAGAAGAAGAGGAGATATCTATTGCAACAAGTACTGGATACCATTTCTGATAAATAAATTTTCAAAGGATAGCAACAGAGTAGGAATGAAGGAAAGAAGAGAAAGGGAGACAAAGAAGAATGACAGAGTATATGGGGAAGGAGAGAGGGGAAAAAACTGAGAAGTTACACGGCAGTTGCTATGGTTCCAGGTAACAAATAATTGGTTTGTGAGTTCAACAAACCATCAGATCTGCTTAGTTTGTAATAGACATATCCTATTATCACTCTCAGTCTCAGAGCACAGCTGAAGTCTGACTTTTTAAAAGTCTGACTCAGTTTTTGAATTCTTTAGGTCATTCCCAGAATCAACCACGATAGCAGCCATTATTTAACATGGAGTTAAATTCCAGACCAGTAAAATAAATTTGCACTTAATTTTAAATATTTGAGTATGATCAGACATGCTTTTTCTTCTTTATATTATTCACTTTTTTCACCACAGTTTACACTGAATTCTTCCTCTGCTAGGAACAATCTGAGACCTGGCCATGTTTCAATGAAACCTTGGCACACAAGCCTGTCCTTTCCCTGTTCCATGCAGCTACTCTTTCAGTTTTGAATGCATCAATCACGCCACAGCTAATTAATATTATCCTACAAATAGATAAAAAAAATTAAATATAAAACCATGGTGAACAGATAGATATGTCTTTTCTATATAATGTATTATTTGCAGTAAACCGTATGATTTCTCATGCTTATTAAATGTACTTGAATAAAGTTTTGCTTCATTCATCTCCATTAACTAGATATGCTTATTTGTACTGTGCATACCTGACTTTGAAAGCAAATGTGTGCTATATGTCACTGTGTACATTTCGTGATACAAATACATGCCTTTTCTCATTCTTATTAAAACTATAGCAGGCCAATTCCATTTAATGAACTTTTATAAGGAAAAGGTAGCAGCCCTTCTTTTCCTAACTATGATGACAGCAGCGAACCACAGCACTAACAGGGTTGTGAGATTTTATCTGATAAATGAAATCACTAAGCTGACTGAGAAGGGATCATTTCAGACGCATTTCACTCAAAGCAGGAACCAACTACTTTTTGCTCCAAGAAAAGCTCAGAATGGCAGACGTGTTTCCATATTTTTCTTCTGAGTGTCAAACGTTTGTTTTCTTGCTGTTTGTTCTTTTTCCCATGGTACACTAGAAAACTGAAATTCTGGTATCCAAATAAGAATATAAATTTTGGCTCTAATACATAGCTTTCTAGAGAGCTAAGGAAGTTAGCAGTAAAAGCTATAGTCTGTTGTGTCCATTTTTTCCCCACTATCACTCTTGTATAAGCTAACTCCACAGAATTAAGACAGGAAAACCCTAGAATAGGAAAGAACCGGTGAAAAATACATATATATAATTAAAAGCAACTGCAATAAAATTTCACTTGCCCCACAGGGGTGGAGCAACCATAAAGTTTCTCCATTTATATTTCCCCTGTTTGTATCTTTTCAGTCAGATGCCTAATAGCAGTCTGCATTTGTTGACTTTTCAGAAGCATTAGTAAACAGTGTACCAACATGATGGCCCCAGGCAATATCTCTTTATCGGACTTTGTATTAGCAGGGTAGAGTCATGAGGAATCAGAAGAAAAACTCTGAATTTTCAAAGTATGGCCAAATCACTATCCCTTGCAGTGAAAGTTCAGACTCCCGTAAGAAACTACTTGTTTCAGAATCTAAACCTTCACAAAGGCAAAGAAATCTACATGAAATCTGTCCACTACTGGGAAACTGTTAGCACTGACAACATTGCAAAATGTAAACAATAAATTACAGTGCATAATTTCTCTATAAAACTATGAATTCTTAAAGCATACTGAATATAAAAAAGAGCCAGAGGGTAAACTTTCAAGAAATTTAGCAATAGCAATTCAAACTTGTTCTGAGGAAGATATGTATTCTGCAGGGCTGATGATAGCATTTTTTTTCTATCTACAGTCATTCTTTCCCAAAAGCCGGAGTCATCGATCCAAAATCTGTTCTTAGTTAAACCTGGACAAACTCATTGCTGTCCAAGCACAAGATACAGTAACCAACGAAGATTTCCTTTATACCTGGATTCTGGACTATATAAGTACACCTTTGCAACTTTCCATCAACTTTTCTCAAACATTGTCACAGAAAACAATTATTATATGCAGTATTTAAGAAAATAATGGACTATTAGATAGTTAAGTAAATGGGCACTTCACAACATTGCAATATATTCTTAACAATTATTTTTCTGAAATCGGTCAAAGAGAATGCATAGTTACCAACTCTTGTGAGATCATAGATGATATAGAGATGCTGGTTCTGTGGATTTTAGTTAAGGAATAACAAAAATGAAAAATTAAAAACCTTTCTGCAGCATACCTAACAGGCAATCTCACAAAGTCAAAAGTTTGTAAATAGATGGCAGAAGATTTTAGCATAAAACATCTGAAACAAAAGGAACGTGAGTGGGGATGCTTCCTCATCCTTACATGTAATACTTTGCCAACTCAATCATATCTTGAATACTAGCTGAAAATGTAACAGATATGCATTTAATTGTGACCCATTAAAATATGAAACATTAGATACAAATGTCCATACAAAACTTCCAGCATTTCAACACATTAAAATATCAGCATAATTCTAATGTACATGCAGATATTATGCTACTGTAATCCCATTGGTTTTACGGGTTTGTAATGTTTTGCATAGCAAAAGTTGTAATAAAAACATTTACTGACAACACTAGGGAGAGAGGACAGAGAAAATCCTGAAATTTACTATGTACAATAAATAGCCTTTACCCCTGAAAAATACTATTCATCATAGTATTTTCTGACCATTCCTACCAATGTAATCTCCTATTACTTCCTTTTGGTATTCAGATTAGGTATTCAGAAGAGTGTTGTATTGACACTGTCAGATGCCTAAAAGGAATTATTTCAGATCACTTTGGCAACAGTATTTACTAAAAAATTAATTGCACCATTTCAGGGAATCAAATAAAACAGAACCTGGTTCTGTATTGTACCTCTTTATGGAAAGAGTGTCCCAAATCACTTTGTAACACAGTATCTTACTGACAGCACAGTGAGTACAGGAAAATGTGGCAGCCAGAATGCTCTCAGCAAAAGCTTAGATCTGTTCACAGGCAATAGAAATTCTTTTATTGAGAAGACTTGTTGCCCAGGAACCCAGTGGTTTTTTCTGTTCTTTTTCACAAGAAAGACCTGAGACAAGTTTTTCTTCAATAAGATAAGGATCCTCTTAGATGCTTCACATCAGATGTGTTAACTGGTTTCAGTTAGAAGACACATTATTTCACAACACCGAACAGAATATTGCAAATGGAAGGCTGAACAAAATTGTGGTGAAAATAGTACTAAAATATAGGGATTCTGAAGAAACAGTGTAACCTACACTGTTTTGCTGATACCATTATGTCTTCTGGAGTCTGAAAAAAAAAACATATAACCCTGGTGATGTTATTATAGATGATAAAATTCCCAGCGCAGACTCAATTTAATTTACATCAGTCAGTAATACGAGAAATGTATGCCAGCCAATATATTTATGTATATATGCATAAACATATATTGCTAGCGTATGTTACACTACAGCCATGATACAGGAAACACTGGAATGTTACTGGCAGAACTGAAAAAACAGAATTGAGAGTGAGAGTCACACTGGAATCATTCATTCAAACTCTTGCACAGTTCTTGAGGAGACAAATATAGCCACAAATTTGTGGAAGGGGGAATGTTTTAGATATGGTCGTGTATTTATCTTCCCTGTAAATATCAAGATCCACCAAGTTTTAGCCTCAGAGATGTGTACTTAGCTGCCACTTCCTGTGGAATTAGGATCACGTGCTTGTTTTACCGAGCCCACAGAAGTGATTATTTCCAAGGACAGCTTCACCCCTTCTGCTCACATTCCCTCTGTCTTCCACTCCCACTCCATCCACAGATCACTCAAATTGCTGTTTTTATTTCATCTGAAGTGACCTCTCTTTATTGTCTGATCTTGCAACAAGTTGGGTTTTTTTGCAACCAAAGACATTTTGATTGCCAGCTCCAACCAGGTTCTTGAATGTAGAGACATTACTTTTGTATCACAGGATGGACATCCTAGAGAATGACCATGGTTTAACATTGTTATCTCTATGTAAAATATCCAACTCTAGCATGTAATGAAATTAATATCCTTTAGTGCAGTGCATCCACTAAAGGTCACAAACAGTACTCTATGATCTAACGGGAGCCTTCTGTTATGCCAGTACGGTCCAAATAATTATTTGGGTTTTTTGCTAGTACCATGTATCTTCACTTCAGTGCTGCATCCAAACTTAATTACTTGGCTTCCCCCAGGGCTGCAAACTGAGGCAGCTTCAAAATGAGGGTGGCTTATATTAAATATATTTTAATTACTGTCTTCTGCATCCGTAACAGTAAAGGTGGTTCTGTTAATCAAGGGGAATGAACTTTCCTTCACTCAGATCAGTAGTAAATCCATTTTGGACTTTCACAGGGAGAAATACCCATTCATATTTTTTTTAAATAAAATATATAACTGCTTTCTTAAAAATTATGAACATCCATGGAAACCAGGAATCATAGTTCTGTAAACACAAGTTGCACCCAGATTTTCAACTATCTCCTGGCTGGTTGCATTATTATTACAAAATAAGAGCTATTAATTCATTCTGATCTGCAGAAATTCAAGCTTCTGTGCAGAGGACTATAGTTAAAAGCTGAAAAAGGGCACTGTCTCTGAAAAGGGCACACTCTTTCCGGTTTTAATTTCAAACTCTTCCACATTTATTTAAATTCTTCAACGTACCTAAAGACATACCTATGACTTATTTGACTCCAGCTGAAGAACCAGAACAATATCCCATACTTTAGATAAATGAAACCTGTCAAGCTTGAGTTCAAATTCATCCTAGCTCTCTCAACAAGTAAAATAATTCCTAAATATCAATTTCAAGTTTTTGCAACTAAAAACCAAATCAAACTGACCTTCATAACGTCATGAAGGTACAGAAAAATGAGTACAAGAGTCTGTGAAGTCCAGAACCCTTTAAACAGTGCTGTTTGCTATAAAGCGTGACAACACCAGAGAATATTGGAGAGTGATTCCACTGGTCACTCTTCAAATATGCTGGACTAGAGAAGACCAAAGCAGATTTTGCTGTGCTCAATTTAGTGCTCAATGTAAAGCAAATAGTACTTTAACTGCTTTCAAACTTCCTTTTTTTAGAAATGGAAAAATATTGTTTGAAGGAAAAGAATTGCTTAGTTATTTGTGGGGTTTTTTAAAACAAGTATCTGCACTCGTTGCACCTCTTGATACTGCTATGCAGCATTAGCACTATGTTTCTATCCCTATTTGTAATACTATATGTTAGACTTAGGACTGAACTTGAGGGAATTACAGGTCACATAGCACTGTTGCTCAGAAATTGCTACTCCTAAGTAACACAGTTTAAAAAAAATTAAAAAGAGAAAACTAACTAATCCAAGGTTAAAAATGTCAACCAAAAGGGAAAGAAGGTAAAGGAAGAAACAGTGGAGATGATTATTTAAAAATTAAAAGTCAAGTCTCCCCAGACATGGTGAAAGTAGGAAAGACTGCATCATTTCACTTCTTCCATGCATTTTAAAATAAAACAATCATCATGTAAGCATATTTTGAGAACACTCCACACTCTAAGTAGCTAAAAAAGCTACTGGGCAGCTAATGGGTAAGATGCTTAGGAAGTCTAAAACAATTCTGAAAATGATCACAGGCAGAGCTTAAATCACCTGGACATTTTTTTATATACTTTAGCCAACTCTAAGCTTCATTTTCTCCAAGGCTATACAGCAACTAACTGGGGGGTTTGAGACTTGTATATTAACTATCTAAATAGTTCTGTTATCTCAGGATTAACTCATTTTTCCTCAGTCAGTTGGGTGATTTTGACTTTTCTTTTTTTAAATAAGGCCTCGGCATTAAAACAAATACATTAAAAGCAGTAGGGACAGACATAAAATTCTTCTCAAACTATTCAGGTCATGGTCCTTTTATGGAGCTTTCCAATTATATAACTCTGTATCTTTTGGTATTCTAGAACTACAGTGGAAAAAAAGAATCAGGCCCAAAATAACCTACACCACCTGACAATCAGTAACATGACACTTAGAATATGATTCAAAGTCCACCAAAATCAATGGCAGTCTTCCTAAAGTTGTAACATTTATCGTGATGCTCTTCAGTTACTCATCCAATACAAACAAATCGAAGAATGAAAGACAAACTTTGCAGTCTTTATTTAGGAAGGTGCTGCCTGTACACTTATGCTATTTTGAAGCCACCTATCACCATGTTCACCAAACATTTAATTTGAAGGATCATATACACAGCTGATTCTTTCAGTTTTGAGCTAGCTGACTGTTCCAAAAAGTCTTGCAGAGGTGCATGGAGACTGGCAGCTCTTCAGACAGCACTGAGACAAGATTAAACTTTGACATTTCAAATATCATTATTAAAAACATGTACTAAATTCAGTGACTAATGGATTACAGGTTTACTGACTACATTTAAACTACAATCCTGACTATGCAGTTACCCTAGATATCAGAAGGTTACCTAAAGTAAATCCACAAACTACAGTGCTCTTCTTCTCCTAATAATATGGTTAGAGGTCTCTGCACAGCACTTAGTAATAAAGAACTTTCTCTTATGGAAAAATAGCTGCTGAACAATGACATCTGCTGCAGCCTGTTATACATCTTATTAGAAACCCCCTATTCTCTCCCACATTCATATCCCCATAGTATCCTGCAGAGTAACTTCAGTGCACCTAAGAAAGGGTAAAAGCTTTGGGTTAATAATTCATTCTGAATGGTCTACATTTTCATGCAGTGTGTATCCAGGTGATACTATGCTTAATATAAACTCAAAATGTCAGCTTTTTTTTTTTAAAAAAAAGGAAGCATTTCTGCCTTTGTTTTAAGTATGAACCCTGGAATAATTTATTCATAGTACCACAATAAACTGTCAGCTATCTTGACAACTAAAAATGAAGTGTACTGCACGCCTTGGAAATTCCCAGAAAAATTTTTTTTGTGTTACAAAAAGAATAGAGAGAAAAGACAACACATTGAAGCCCACAGCCAGACTCCACATGCACAGAAACTTCAGTCAAATGCCACTGCACTAGGATCTGTAGAGCCCTTAAGTCATAACAACCTATCAGAAAAAATCACCTGAAATGATCTCAGCATATCTAAAAATGTTCAACTGTCCTTTTGAAGCAGTAATTCAAATATTTAAACTCAGAAAAAAACCTTGATGGAAAATACAAGGAAAAAAAGCATGTTAGTGGAAGAGAAACTGCCTTAATTGGGTAGTTAAGAGTATTTGATAGGATTATAAAAAGGCAGAACTGTCAGAATGCAATTCTTCTCCTGGCCACTGGCCAGATTTTAGAGGAGAGAATAAACCACCACAATTCGTACAGTGTCTCCCACATAAGACAATTTAAAAAAAGTTCTCAGCATTTCACTTTTATTTGCATGAGAGAGAATTTTCACTCACTTTATTATAGTTTCCCACTGAATTTCTTCATCATTTAAGCCTTTGCCTGTAAAAGGGAATATTCCCCTATGAAAAGCCACCAATAGCCAGCAGCACCAACACATATTTCTAGTGTGGACAAGCAAATATTCTCATTGCACCAGAAGAATTTATTCTTGTTTGAATCATTCCACTCATGGAAAGTATCTGTGCCAGAAGCTGCATCAGTTTAGGTACACCAATGACTCAGCTGCAGTTGGAGCAAATGTCCACCACAGAAAAGCTTTGGAATGATTAGAGGTAACGGGGCAGCAGCAACTTCCTGCTATGACACTTCTATTCATCTTCAGCTACCAAAGTGCTTCTCTTCTCCACATGAGCCACAAATTTCGTTTTCTCCAAACTTTAACTAGCAATTTTTAAAGGCTAGCCATTCTTCTGACTTAAAAAAGCCTGCTCTAAGTAAGGAGAAACTCATCAGGAAGGGAAGAGAGAATGAAGATCCCAACACCTGTCAGCGCTGCCGAGACTGGTTTTACTTTCAAAAAGAAAAAACTCACATTACTTGATATAAACCCTGCAAAGCTGTCAGAATTACTATCCACCCAGTGGAAAGAGGACATTTCCACTTAGTAAAATGAAGAGTCTCATGAAATACCTTCATGTCTGCTGCCTTTGACAAGTAAGGAAGCTTTTCCCCTCCCCCCGTAGGTGGCAAACTTATTTCTAAGTATTGTGTGACTGCAACTTCTGTATCAAAAAGGCACAAAGGAACACATGAGAAAAATGAGGTTGTATATTCACATATCAGGGCTCAGAGCTACATTTCACTTGCCCTTAGCCTTTAAATGGCTACCAATAGCTTGTTAACTTGTTGGTTTATATTTACATATTTAAATTTTATTTATATTACATATGTATGCATTGTACATATATATGTCTTATCCACAGCAGACATCACATGTCATGCAGACAGTTTGCTCATTGTTCTCTCAACTTTTTTCATTTGATCAAAGAAAAAAATATTTGAATTAAGAAAGAGGCTTCAGAGCTATATTTTTGATAGTATCTGCCATTTGTTCCAATCCAACGCATTCTGAGAAAGGACATGAGGGATGAAAATCCAGGAAACCAGTAATGCACATGTAGGACTAACATCTTCAGATCAGTATTCTCTTTCCATTCCATTCCCTCCTACTACCAATATGACCTTCTCAATCAACATGGGAAAGATACATTGACAGCAAAAGAAGTAGCAACTACCTTAGCAGCATTTCTGTTGGGTCCACAGGGACAAGTTCTTTCAAGCAGATGAAATACATGGCATCCTCGTATTTCTCTTGATCCTTGTCAAGGCAGCACTTCTTTAGTAGAAGGAGGCATCCAAGAGTCCTAGGATTTTGTCCTATATTGTTTTATCATAACTGCACATTACATATTAATACCTGCAAATATGACAGACAAAAGAGTCTCTTGACTTATCCTGAGGATGGTTGCAAAGTAGGAACCATGGCATTGTGCAGTACATACCTCTCATCTGTACCACTTCCAGTGGTAGACTAATGCTTTTAAGCGACATGTAGTATCCTTGCATTTTCTGTCCCTTATTGGAGATTTTCAATTTCCAGATTGGGATTTCCACAGTTCTGATAACATTATCAGATATCCAGAATTCTGGGAAAACAGCTGCTGCACAAAACCAGATCATCTCTTTATTGTGTGCTCATGAGTCAAATACAGATGGTTATGGTACGCAGAAACCTTTCTATCTTTTCAAATTTCAAATTTTCATAGGTATTCTAACAACTGATCAATATGCGAAGTAACAGTTTATTATCATTAGCTGAAGAATTTTCCTTTGCTTCAAGCGGAAGTTACCATACCTTGATGCTCCAACACTGTGAGGAGGATTACCATTCTTAGGATTTGGTATCTATTAAAACATTTAATTTGATATGGCATATTACAGTATGAATAATAGCTTAGTACAATACATCTTCTTGGTTCACCAACAACCAGCACACCCACCATTTTTCACACAGCTCTGTTCTCAAATACAGCAGCCCAGCCTATCAAAAAAAAATTAATCTTTTTTAATGTCACATGTGTGACATTTAAAAAAAAAAAGAGTACTTCCTTTCTTCTTTCCTTTTTCCATAAGTATCACTAGAATAATTTCTTCCTCCTTAATTCACATTTAAGCACATTCTACTCAGCATAGCTGTAGTGTATGAAACTAGCATAAATGATGGTATCTTCAATTCTTACTATTACACCTTCATTATCTAAAATAATTCAAACTTAAGGGAAATTACAAAGTATATCTATGCAATGCAGGCTGTAGGAAGATTTTCAAAATTATCCTTCTAAGATTGTAAGGAATCTAATTACTCTGACAATCCATCGTTGTCTGTTGTGTGTCATGAGAGACAGCTGGTGCTGTTGGATTCATAATATTCTACCCATCTCTTACCTATAACTAGCCAGCAAGGGTTAAGCTAATCCACTAACTGCTTTTTTGTTGTGAGCAAGCTCAGCTAAAAGACAACTTCTAGTAAATGAACTAGTGAAGATTCAAACACCAGCACAAATTACAGACACTTGCAGCCTCCTTAGTTGTTAAACAATTACTCTAAAATTAAAGGCAGAACTGAAACTACCATCAAGTAGCCCTTAGTGTAATGAAGACCCAATATAGTGATTATGGGCGGTCCTGCCATGCAGATTATGTAATTACACATATATTTTCTATATAAGCTTTCATGTGAAGGGCCTATAAATGGTTTGAGTTCCTACAGCTGCGTGACTTAACATTTTTTTCCTCCCAAAACATTAAATCGAGGCTGAAAAATATATTTTAGAATCTTATCAAACATTAGTACTCTTCCAAAATAGCATTACATAACTTTTATTTCTATTCAAGTTTTTCTGCCTTTGAATTTGCACATACTTCATAAATACTGACAAATATTTTTATGTGATCATTGCTATGATAAAAACAGGTCCCAATATCAAAGTATAATAAGGCCTGAGAGGGGGGAGAGAGAGATTCGGTGTTCTGGTATTACTGAGGGTCATGAGCCTGAATCATTCTACCTGACTAATCCTACCCTGAAACCAAAACGTATTTTATGAAATCAGCATATACCTCACAGCCCACACCCCATCCAAACACGTTTGATGAATCAACACTTCCTCACCATGGAGAAAAAGATGAAGTATTCATAGTATACACAATTACAAAGTATATTCTTTTTCTTGCTTGAAGAGCATAGAGAGTAATAAATTTGCTATAAATTTGTTCTTCAATTACAAACCAAAAAGCTATATAAACATTTAATGCAAATTAAAAAACAGTGCTTTAAAATAAAAAAGTTAAAAGAAAGCTGTTTCACTTACAATTAAAAAATAATGAGGTTTTATAAATAACAGATATATATATACATTATAAGTGAATGGCAATGGCTACAAAAACAATTCATTTACATGCTGCTGGTTGTTTAATCACATTTAAATTGTCTTTAAAATTTAATTTTAAAATGCTTTCCTGGTCACAGTTACTTAGTAAGTAAATATTATGAATATGAATACCTTGCTTGCTTTGTTTCCACATTTCATAAAGTTTCTATGCATTTAGACATTCCAGGATATATATTTACTGGTTTGAAATCTATGTGAAGGACTGAACATTCTATGAATTACAAAAATTGACTAACACATCAAACAAACAAAAAACGTTTGTACTGTTTAAAAGACATAATCAGAGGATAAAGAACTAAGCTCAGACAGTAAGTAAATTAGATTTATGTTTTGCATGTAAAGATCACTGATATCAAGTGCTCACTTGTCTCAATTTATCTTAAGCAGAAGTGAGGGTAATGGCACTTACAAAAGAGTCTAGAAATGATAAATTACATCTTATTGTATGAAGTCAAAGGTTAAACTTATTATTGCTCACCACAGGCCAACCTTAACCCCAGGATTAATGCCATAAACAAAAATGAAAATTCAGTTTGCACACATAATGCACTGGGATAATGTCTCTGAAGAATTACAAAAGTGAAATGATGCCCCCTACTGCTTCCAGAAAATGTTTCTGTATAAATAGGGTCTTTTGGTTCAACAGGAAATTATCATGTAAAACCAATGAACATGTATTTTCAAACTAACCAGTGCTCATTAGCATGACATATGCCAAGGACAATTTAATTCTTCCCTGGCTTTTAATTAAAATATATGAAGGGCCTTGCCTTGTAGAGGAAACTCTCAGGAACATAAACAGCTAGAGTGAATATATAATCTAAGTTTCTCAGAAGTTATGTATCTGGGTAAAGAAAGTATAAGATTTAATTCAATATTTTTTCTTGATGTATTTCTGAATACATCAAATAACTTTCATATAGTAATGATATTTTTCAAATAGTAAAGTTGATAGGATTGATTTTGCTGTCAGCTAGCAAGTTGATGCAATTCATTAACAGCTAACAGATCATAGAGTGCCTTTCAGTTGTGGAAGACCACAGTTCAATTCCCAACTCAGTTGTTTAGTTCTGGTATCACAGCTACTGTTGTAAAGAATTTCTTGATGGGCAGGTAAAGCAACGGGGTTATTGGCTGAAATACTTTTCAGGGAAAGAGAGAGCTCAAATACTGAAGAGCCATTACCAAAGTCTCTTTTATTTGTTCTGCTTTTAAGCCACAATAGACCCTATTATATCAATACTGTTAACTCCCGATTTCCAACAGTATAAGTCAAAAATAACTCCCAAATTCTTAAAGGTATTTGGACAGATTGAACTTCTCTATTTCAAAGTAAACTAGTTACATAAATATATATTGGGTACATTATTGCCTTTGATGATCTGATCTTCAGCATCCTTGAGACAATGGCTAAAAATATCAAATCTTAAAATTGCTATCACCTATCTCTGCTCGAGGCTTGCAGAGTGAAATGGCTAGAGTTCACAAGTGTTTATGGCACAAAAATAAACAAAATTAAATCAGTAATCAAAGTTAATGAGCTGATGAGAATAGGCGTACTTTTTTATTACTAAGTCCTATTTTATCACAAATCCTACCATGTGTTCTGATGTTATTTAGACAATACTACTATGACCTTACACTGGTCATTTTCAACTCAAAGCACAAACACTGATACAAGAGGACCAGATTTTATCTGATTCTTACACGGATGCTCCTGCAGTAGAGTGTGAGAAACGAAAAAACCTTCTTGCTCATTGTCAGAGCATAAGAAATTGAAATTGCAGCACCTGTATTTTGGAAAACATTTGGATAGAACAATTTCTGCTCATTTATGGGAACTTTACAACCTATCAGCAATAGGAAAAAAAAATTCATGATGGTTTACCCTTTAAACATTAACGAGACCCAAGACTGGCTCAGTGATGAGGATTAGCAAAATATAAATCCTATGCAAACTTGAAAGATTGTATGTCATAAACATACATATCATGTTTCTTCAAGAGCATATTTTATAAATAAGCTCAGAAATCAGATTTTGTCCCAGCTTCGGTTTTTTTTTCTGTTGAGAGTTTCTCGCAAAAAGTTTGGCCCTCATAGTGCTAGCTGAATAACACTAGTTCAAGAGATTGCAATGTAACTACCCTCTTCCAATCCTCACTTAATATAAATTGCTATGGGTTAACTGGACTTAGAAGTATATACAGATTTAAATAAATATAAAATGTTTTAAGTCATAGGAGATGATTTTAAGCCACTCAAGAGTAGACATTGACCAGGCAGGGAATTCTAATAATTATATTTTATTTCCATGCCAAAATTGCATATAACTGTGCTCAAATACAGCTCAAATGCAATTTAAGATAGTCCTGACTTATATGTATTTCTGCACGTATGATAAAAGTGTGTTGGTTTAGGATTTAATAGTCTGGACATGAGTGGAGACTGACAGGACATCAGTATGAAAAAGTGCATAACATGACAGACAAAAGTTTCAAAAATTTCATCTGTCATATAAAGCAGATTACCTCCAAGCTATTTTTCCTAGATTTTGATGTAGGAGTCTCTATCATAAAACAAAACTTAGAGCTGATTTCTATTACTTCTAGTGGAATAGGTTGAAATGGGATGGTATCTTCCTGAGAATGTTCTACTATTTTTCTACCACTGTGAAAGCAACCACATAAAAGGAGGCATACCATTTCTCTAAATATGCTTTCTAAATGTTAAAGGGTTAAAGCAATTTCCAGAGGTCTCTGTCTAGAAAAAGCCTTCCACTGATATATAATTGAACTGCCTTTGCTCTGAGGCATGCAGTAAAATACACTGGAATCAAATATAAATGCATCATTGTCCTTTATGTAAAGAAAGTCAGCTTAATTTGCTTTTTTCCACCACTATTACACAAGCTTACCATGCCCCGTTGGTGTAAGTAAAATTTAATTGAAATTGGTGGAAGGATTCTGATTTACAACAGTTGATGATTAATCCCACTGACTTTAGTATGATTGTATTGGACCCTATTCTCACAGAAAGTCTGTGAGCCTGATTTTTGACTGCAGCGTCTTCATATAGATCTCTCAAGAGAGGATCAGTTACAATGTAAATATATCAGAAATATTTTCACACACTTGGACCAAGTAGAAGTCATTGTATGGAGTGAAATGTACTGAAAGTCTGGCCCAGCCTACTGTCTGTACATAACACTTTAAAAAACATGGTATATTCAGAGGGAAAAAAATACTCTTCTTTAATTGAAGAAAAAAAATATTGTTTTGTACAAGAAAATATAAGCCATTCTTTTTTAGATGTTAAAATAAAATTAAAAGTTAGGACCAGATTCTGGAAAACCTTACTAAAGTAAATCAGCACCCATGCAAAAGTCCAGCCAGTAGGAATAACTTTATTCGCTTGAAGACTATATTGCACAGCCAGATAGGTACTTCTTTTTACACCTGTAATGTTAACTTATTATCTAATAGTCTTCAATGACAATTCATTCAATTAATTTTCCTCTGTTGTTCGTTGTTACTACTTGGCTTTTGGTATTCAATTTAACTAGGACTATTACCATTTTATCTGTTCCTGTACATCTGATTGTCCATATCAATTACATATGTCCCAAAATACTATCCCATTTCACTGCTCTTCACTCATTCAGGTGAAAAACATTTAGTCATTCTAGCAGTCTCACTGAAGTCAGCAGGACCATACATAAAGATGAACATTATTAATTTCTATTGGTTTTAACTTTATAACAGTTAGATTTTGTGTAAGCTATCTGCAGACTGATATCATTCAGACATGGAAGTTTTTATACCTATTCTCATCCTGCTTTGCACAAATATAAATAGCAAAACAAAAAGCAAATCACCTACAGTTAGGTTTACTACATGCTGCAGTTCTTAAAAGCATTAAAAAGTCATTGTAAGCACATCTTTCAAGCTTATTGCACCCGTTGTACCTTTGAACTATTGGTGCCATTTTCCACCAACTCTTTTATACTGTACTAAGCCTCCCAGAACAAACAGAAATCAGTTATAAGGTCCTATTCTATCAGCAGTCAGCTACCAAACAGGTACAGTACATACAAGAACACTACTCAGTAATTATAGCTAGTGCTTTACAAAAAGGATTTAAACTCCTGTAGTCAGGCTAGGAGCAAAATGTCTGTTTATGAAAATTAAAAAAAAAAAAAAAAGAAAAAGACTCTTGGCTGCAAAAGTCATAAAACCTTAATGGCACTCAAGAGTCTAAGTCTACCTTTTGATAAACTATAAAAAAATTACTTGAAAGAGCTTTATAAAATCCCTAGTTACAAGATTAGCAAGACTAGTGCTTTAATTTCTGCAGTTGCAGAAATTTTGATAAAGTACACCAATTTTAAACTAACTTAGAGAGTGGCAATCAAGCATGGCACACTTTTTGCAGCACTTCAGCTGAAGCTGGGCTATGTATTCCTCAGAGACAGCTGCACGATGGTGACACCCCTTCAAATACCACTTGTCATTTCTGCAAGTAATTCACTAGTGTTCAATCCCCTCTCACAACAAAGATTATACTCCTACATTATCATCTGTTTTGTCAGCCATTCAAGTGAAGCTACAATGTTTAAATACACAGCAGGCACACAGTGTGGAACCTTTAAAGTGACTGGTAATAATACTACAGCTAAATATTTACATGAAAAAAAAACACAAAACTGTCTTCTGGAACATTTCCCAGGCTAAATAACAGTCTGTGCCAATACACCTGCAGCTTTTTGTGACTAATTAAGAAACTTGAGCAAACACACTCAAAAAGCCTCAAAAACCAAATGCAGACTCCAATACATAAAAAGAAAATATTACCTACTCTCAACAACTGATGCATGTATAATTGCAATGCTTTTGTCTTTTCTTCATTTTATAACGATTCAATTATTTACAACAGATTCTTTTGAAAGGAATTTGGAATAAAGAAAAGTAATTCTAAAATTAAGGGACAGAATAAGTTTCATTAATAGAAACTACTAATTACAGAATCCATACCTTGGATTATTTTCAAAAAGTTTGCCTCTTGATACTAAAGAAATAAGACCAAAGCTTTGATCTATAAGTTCATTAGGGTGTCAGCATTGCAATAAGGTCTCCAAAAGGGAAATCTTCTTAATCACAAGCGTTACCAGGGCTTCAAGCAAATATAAATGTCTGTCACTGCATAACTAGGAGACTTGAATAAGATCTAGAAGTTTGTCTTTATAAACCATTGTGAAGTCATTTTATTTCAAACCATTTTTGGCTTTTTGCTTTGTAGTTCTGTAAACAAAAAAACTTTAATTAAAGCATATACCAAAATCTCCTAATGAGAGTTTGATACAATCAGAGGCAGTCTTAAGTTTTAGGATTATATTACACGCAAAGATTTGAGAGCTCTAGCCAAGGCTCCTTTTCCTTTCTGAAATATAAAGAATTTATTTGAGGTATCACTTTTAGAAAAAATATGCTACTATTTGTGTTATGACTACAAATTAAAGTTTCTGCTATTCAAATTCATGCAGGATACTTTCTATACCCTAGTATTTTAGGTCCCCATCCTGCAAACAATCAAACGTATATTTAAATTTATGCATGCGAATAACCCCACTGAAGACCATAATACTAATAATCAGGATCAGAGCACCATCTGTAAAGTGCATCATCATAGACTTGCATAGCTCATTTAACCAACACGGATCTGAAAGACAATTTTAAGATTCAGCTTCCACGTTGTTCAACTAGCACAGCTCCTATTTCAAGTATGCAATTCAAGCCCAAACATTTCAGGTAGGCCCAGTTTCATAAAATCATTTATGCAACCGATTTTCAATTGCAGAAATTTTAATAAAAAGCAAGAAGTTGCACAAGGCAGCTGAAGCAAGTTATTTCAAAACATTAAAGAAAAAAAAAACTATTTACACATTACAATATTTCTCCAACAGTAATACAAATAATGAATTTGGCAACAACTCACTCATATTCAGGACAATCTATAAAAAAACCCACTGGTGTTCCAAGTAGAAATGCAAGAGCAGGCATTGGGTGTAACCAATTCCTTTGACTGCTACCAGCTAAACATTGCACTTTCTCTTCCTTGAAATAAGCTTACAAGATGCAACCAAAGACTCAAGAAACTGAGATTTCCCCTCCAACTAAACAGGGCCTATCACTTTGGATATTTTGCTGTGAAAAGCCTATAGGCTGAAAAAATCTTTCTTCCTTGACAAATCCTCTCTGTAATCAGCCTATTATAAAATGTAAGAGAATTTCTAGTGTTCTCAACCTAGCTCACATTTGGCTTTCCTATACCTGAATACGTGCTTGTGACAAGAGGCTTGCAATTTCTCCTAAATATGGGCAAGATAAAGTTCGGGCTACAGTTTCAAATGGCCACTAAAAAAAAAAAGTTTAAAAAAATTACTATAATTTAAGTATTTTTTCTAGTCCGAGTTACAACAATGCAGGGAGAAAGTTCCAACTTGTTTTAATAATTGACCCATGTTTGTAAACATAAGTAAACCTCTTCAATAGCATTGGTCTTATTCCACTTCAAAAGGGTGTTAGTTTGTCTTGAATGTTACAATGTCATGTACTACCTAATCTTAGCAGACTGGGTCACAGCCTTACAGAACCATTCATGCTCACAACGACCTCCCTGAGAGCAGTTTCAGACCATTATGATCCTGGAAGTGATCTTTGAATACAGATTTATAGACAATACATATAGAATTATACAGATTACAATAAATTCAGCACTGAGACCAAGTTTTCTAACATATGGCAAAACAGACCACAAGAAAATATACACAGCACCAAGCATTATCCACTTTTAGAAACCAGTAAGCTTTCAGTTATCCTGAGATATTCCGAAAGGCTGTGTTGACATGGTAGACAGAAATAAAAGCATTTTCTTTTAGCTTTTTAATGATACTTTGTATCCCAAAATGCTGGTAATTTCATTTTTATTATAAATTTCCTTACTTACAATTTCATTTGTAATTAATAATGACTGCAATGCAACAATGGCTGCAGTGACTACATTTTAACAGTTGATGGCACCAATCACCTCAAGAAATTGCCTAGCTAAACATTAGATAAGATTCTTATATGTTGTAGAATAATTTGATGAGGAAGCAAAACACAAATGTCTAAACAACAAAACCAGAAAAAATTTATCTTCAGGAAAGTACAGCATCTTTCTTGAATGACACTCATCGTCAAAACCCTATCCTGTTTAGAATGAGTGTATGTGTGTAAAAGCAGTTTGTGTACACAGATGTAAATTTTCCCATTTTACCATGCCACAGACAAAAATTATATTGGACTCAAAGACATAACACTTCAAATTCAGATAGGAAAATGTATATAGCTATACCTGGACGTAAGCATTTAGCGTGATTTTCCAATGTGCTAAGAACTGCACTCTCCTTTGGCTAAAAAGTTTCGGCCTTTATAAAAATGATATTTGATATTTTTATATTAATCCTTTCCTGGTGTAACATGTGAGTAGATTAAAACAAAATATGTACACTTATATATACAACCACAAAATTCTCATGCTCCCTTAGGAGGCTGTATTTAATGAACAGCTACTAAAAACTAACTTCACAGTGATGCTAAAGAGATGGACAAAACAAGTGGGAATCAAATAGTCTAAGGGGAACTTGGAAGATATTTACCGGGGTCTGGGATGGGAAGAGATGAAAGAAACTAAGATATTTACTCCTTTGTACAATAGCTCAGTATTGGTCCGTATTGTCATCTCCAGGCACTCAAAAGTCTAGTGAAGCCCCAGAGCTACTTTTTAAGAACTGATCTTATCCTTCACGTCTCATTTTAAGACTTTTTTAAGTAAAAATATGCCCTCTGTTTTCCGAGCTATCAGAGCTAAGGATTTGGGGATGGGGGCTACACTTCTGTCCCCTGCGACCACGAGGGATAAAACTTACATTTCTTTTTAAATTAAATCCAAGACGACGATACCAGAACATGGCTGTGCCAACAGTGTCTTAAAGCCAAACTTCTGGGCTGTGAAATCGTGGAAGAGGAAGGTTTCTTCCTCACGCGGGTGGGCGGGAGCCTCTCCCCCTGCCTGTGAGGCGGGAGGAGTCCGTGGTGTGAGGGTTGCGCCTGGCGCCAAGGCGTGGGGCGGCGCGCGGGGCGCTGTGAGGAGCCGCCAGCCTCCCTTCAGGGCACCTGGGGCACGGCTGCCGGCACCCGCCACTCTGCGGCAGGGGCCGCGAGCCAGAGCAAAGACAGGAGGCGGGCGGCTCGCCCCCAGCACCGCCCCGCGCTCCGCCACAAGCTGCCCGTCCCGTGGAAAGGCGGGACGAAGCCCAGCCGAGGGGGCAGCGCTTCCGCCGCCCTTGCTAAAGATGGCGCCGCGGCTGCGGAGGGACACTCCCCGCCTCCCGGAGCGGGGCGGTGGCGGCGCCGTCGCGGCCCGATGACGTCGGCGGGCTGTGCGGAGGGAGCCCGGGGATTCCCCGTGTTGTTGTCCTGGGGCCCGGCGGGATGGGAGGCCGGAGCGCGGGGCGGCGCGGCCAGCGCTGATGGCGGCTCGCTGGGCAGCCCGCGGCTCCGAGCCGGGGCCGGGGGTGGATGAGTTCACCGTCCCTGCGGAGAAGAGCCGCCTCCTGGAGGGGAGCCGGGGCCGCATCGAGGGCTTGTTCGAGGTGCGGCTGGCCGTGCTGGGGGCGCAGGGGGACTGGCGGCCCGCGATCCCGCCGCCGGGCCCGCCCCCCGCCGCCGCCAGGATCTGGGTGCAGCTGACGGGCGGTGGGAAGGCCGTGCGCAGCGCCAAGGTACGGGGGGCCGGGGGCAGGGCGGGAACCGGCGGCCGGTCGAGTCGCGGGGGCCTCGGTCACCCGGGCGGAGGCCGGGGCCGCGTCCGCGTACGGAAAGGCCCCTCTCGCCCGGGGCATGGCTCGGGGCCGCTGCGGGCGGGTAGGAGGAAGAAAGGGTGGGGAAGAAATCAGCGCTTCACGAGGAAACAGAAACGGTCCTTGCCTTGGCAAATAGGTGTGTTCCAGGTGCCAGGGTGTCTCCGGTGGTGTTGACACAGCGTGGAGAATAAAGAGAAACAGTGCAGCTGAGAGGTGCAAAGTTCACGGGTGCTGCAGAGCGCGGCACGGCCACCGCGTTGTGAAATACCGGTGCTGGCTGCCTGCGGCTGCGTGAGGGCTTCTAACACCTGCGAGAGCGGGCCGAGTTCTGTTGTAAAGCGCGATTAAAATGTATCGCTCTTCTTTTTCTTCCCCAAGTCAAGAAATTCTCCGGAGTTGGTTGGGTGTTGCCGTGTTTCGCAATTGCTTTACAGACTTAACTTATTCTGTGGCATGTAGTAGCTTACTAGCAAAGCTCTCACTAACAGCTTAACAGAGCTAATACTTCCTTAGTGTAAAAGTTGGCAGATCCAGACTGCTTCACCAGTCTGTTTGCTTTCGTTTTAACTGAACACTAAACAAGTTAAAAGAGAGCGCTGTCTAGGCTGTTTGTGTCTCTGACTGTGACACTAGTTGCTGTGAAGTATCTTCACGGAACTATCTTGTTAAATCTCTTGTACAAGTAACCTTTGGGGGAGCGCAGAAGTAATGATGAAATTAATATTACTCATAGTGGACCTGGCAACTATAGCTGTTTGAATCATGTGATGAGAACGGTAGTATGAGCCCTAGCTAGGCTGAAGGTAGCTTTCAAAACCAAAATCTCGGTATGTGGGCGTTTGTGTCTGTCTATTTGTTTAAATACATGTATATGTTAGTGGGGATCCTTAGCATGTATTTTGTGACTTAATTCACAGACTTGGCAGTCCACTTTCAAAAACTCGATTCCTTAACTGTGTAATGCCTAAAACTTACAAGGAAAATACTATGAATGTTGAGGTTTTTGAATTATTTGACTCTGAAATTGTCTCTAAACCAGTTTGCTTGTATATTTGGGCTCAGAGACTCCAGAAACCATTACAGGTAGCATAAACAGCTATTCTTCTTTTCCAGGCAGCTGCAGTACAACTTTCTTTTTTCCAGAAAATTAAAGCCTGAAACAAACAGCACAAGATTTCCATTTTCTAATTGCTGCTTTTCTTAATAACATACAAAATATTTCCTACTCCAAATTCTTTAAAGGGTATGGGAGGTGTGAGTTCCCTTAAATGTAGAGCAGTTTTCAGGCCCTGTCTGGAGGGATTATTGACTAGAAAGTACGAACAATTGCACATCTTTATTGTCTCCCTTTAAAAGGTGTTGTGATAGCAATTTGTGTTTTAATTCATCAGTCACATGCAATGTATTCATTCATCAGTGCTGTTTAGTAAATGGAAAAAAAAAAGTTCCCAGATTTTGAATATCCTTTTTTCTAATTATGTTGTTGTTCTGTTGCTCTGCAAAAGCGGTCATATGATGACTAAGGCATGAAAAGTAATCCTGTGGATTTTGTTGCAGAAGGAGTTTGTGCGATATGGTCTTGAAGCAGCCTGCCTTGTTACCTGTGGTGATGTAACACAAGAGATGATAGGAAGTGGTGTTACGTTATTCATTACCTTGTATTGGTTTTCAGTTCCATTTAAAAGAGAAGTTTAGTTTCTGAGAGTAAAGATAGATCATAAAATTTGGTGTCTGCAAATACATTGGCTGCAGCTTAGAAATTGGTTTCACTACATTACAGAATTTTGAGTACAGAAAGAGACCGTTTGGGGAAAAAGAATTCTACCTGAAAGAAGAAATAGTATTCTATATTG
The DNA here is from genome assembly GCF_964195595.1 of Calonectris borealis. Taxonomy (NCBI): domain Eukaryota; kingdom Metazoa; phylum Chordata; class Aves; order Procellariiformes; family Procellariidae; genus Calonectris; species Calonectris borealis. The sequence continues at coordinate 8,354,183 of NC_134323.1, forward strand.
ACAGAATTATGAACTCTGACACATTTAAAACAAGGTAGTATAGTGCATTTACCTGTAGTAACTTCTAGGTGGCAGAAATAGCAATGGGAGTCTCTTTGGTTGTTCCCCCCCCCCCAAAAAAAAAAAAAATCTGTTAAAAACCTGAACTTCTAGAACGCAGAACTAGCTGGAGCCTGGAGTTTTCTCAGTCATTTGTCAGTATCATCTGCTTTTTCAAAATACTGCGTTTCAAAGCCTCATGTGGAAAGATGGCTTGCTGTTGAGCTTTTTGGGTGTAATTTTCTTTAGTGTTATATGCCCATTGTAAGGTGCTCTGGCAGTTGTAGTTTTAAAATACAAGTGTTTTATTTGGTTAATAAGGGAATCTATCAGAGTCCAGATAATGGATTTGTCATTTGTTTGGTTTTAGCATTTTTTTTTAATATGGTATCTTTTAATGGATGTACTGTGGCTACTAGTTATGTTGTGCCATGCCACAGGGTAATGTCCTTGATTCATTAGTAGTAAGTACAGAATAAGTAACGCATAATAGCTATTTAAAAATATAGGATAGCTACTGCTGTGATGAGCCTTTGGAAATTTTCTTCAGAAACTGTTTTTAGAAGTTCAGTTTTACAGACTGGGTAGAATTCTCTAGTGCAAGACATATGTTCATGAAGTGTGTGTTCTCTTTGACCAGAGAATGGGAATCTATTTAAAAATCATTTCAGATATCTGTATTTTATCTCTGTTATCCCGTTTACTGGCAGCATTTACTTTATCACATTTCTTATGCTAAGTTGGCTTTATTTTCTGATGTACTTGTCCATTACTGACCTAACAAAAACTAATTTTATATATTAGCTTTTCACAAATATTCACTCTGCTGTCTTTTTCTCCTTCTAGGAGTATATTAAGGGACTCTGTGAACCTGAACTAGAAGAAAAGGAGTACTACCCAAAGGACATGCACTGCATCTTTGTTGGTGCACAGAGCCTGTTCCTCAACAGTCTTATTCAGGATACCTGTGCTGATATAGCAGTGCTGGAAATAGGATTGCTCAGTATAAAGGGGGGTGCAGAAGCTGTTGTTATGGCTCAAAGTCATATTCAGCAGTTTGTGAAGCTTTTTGAGAATAATGAAAGCTTATTAAGCGACAATGAATCAGAGATTAAAAAACAATTCAGACAATTTGTGGAAGCACATGCAGATAAATATACAATGGATTTACTGATTTTGCCTAGCTCACTAAAAAGAGAGCTCCTAGCTCTCACACAAACTGAATGTTGTGAAGTGGAGAGTGATATCATAGATCTTACAGGTTCTGAAAGCCCGACAGAGCTTTTACAAAACAAAGCCTCCAAAGTAATCTCTACGAACAGAGATGGAAGAGCAGGTGGTGAGGAAGCAAGAAACAATGCTGGGACACCTGTAACTGAGCTTACAAAGCAAATGGACACTGTGTTTTCTGATGCTCCTGAAACAAGTTTTGTTCCCATAAACATTGTGCCTCTGTTAGAGGCAGTGGTGCCTAAAGAAAGGCAGTCATGTAAAAGAAGATCTTCTGATGATGAGGAAAGGCTCCCTAAAAAGCAATTCTCTTTGGAAAATGATCAGGAAGTGAAATCTGCTTCACACAGTAGTCCTTCAGACAGCGATGCAGTTATTGATGTGTTTTCGGATAGCTGCAGTGAATCAGATGATCCCAGTTATTGCCTTAAAGAAGGTGATGATATCAGTGAGGAAATGGAATATAAGATTCTTGTGAACTTTTTCAGAACAATGGGATATTCCCAAAATATTGTAGAAAAAGTTATTGGTATCCTAGGACAATCCGTGGAACCATTAACATTGCTAGAAGAAATTGAAAAGGAAAATTTAAAATTTCAAAAAGAACATGAACAGTCATCTCAAAAGCCTAGAACTAACAATCCTCCTTTAGGAAGTAATGCAAATAATTCACAAAAGCTAGAAGACAAAGGCATTTCTAACAATAAAAGTCCACTTAAATCCAGTCATACTTCAAAGGAGACAAAAAATGAATATCACAAAGTAAGAGATTCACCAAGCGTGCAAGTTGATGCAGAAGATAAAATGCATATGTTGGTATGCAAACCTTCTTCTCCTTCCAGTAAAAAGTCAGCTACATGCTATAAACAAAGAGACATTTATTGCCCTGGTAAGAATCACAGTTCAAGGTCAAGTGATACAGAATCTGATGGTGGTGTAACTTTCGGCACTATAGAAGGTGGAGCTCTAAAAGATGTTGATTTTGTAGCCAGAGGGAGCTCAGATGTGCAGTGTGTCTCAACTAAGACTAAAACTGCAGTTCAGCAAAAATCTGCAGGGCCCTCAACTGTGCAGAATAGTCATCCTGTTTTTGAGGACCAATTAGGACACTGCAGCTCTTCTCAAGCGAAATCTCTCAACCAACGCCTTTCTCAGACCTCAAATTCTGAAAATCCTATCCCAGACCAGGTATTGTCTTCACAAATACATCCTTCAAATCGTGATAGAGAGACAGTGGGACCACACAGGCGTCATCCTGATCCTTCAGTTACTGGAGTCCAAAGATTTTTGGAATCTCTGGAAAAGCCATACAGACTGGAGTTGAAAAATGAACCTGGGAAACCATATTTAAAACATATCATTATTGATGGAAGCAATGTTGCAATTTCGTAAGTATTGTTCTTTTCAGCTATCTCTTTATTAAAAGTTCAATGAACTTTCAAATGTAATAGGGATTAAGAGGTTGCTGTGGCATGTGTAAAGTTTTTGCTAGCTAGCTTTTTAGTGACCAACAGTCCATGTACACAGCAAGGTTTTTCAGCTACTGGTAATGGCTGATTATGGTAAGGCTTGATAATGAAAAATTACATGAGATTGACAGTAGCCATTTTAATTTCCAACACATAGCAATTGATAGTTTTTATTCTCTGTTTAGTGACAGTATTCATTTTTACGACTGAGTTGTTTGGAGTTATTATTCTTTGTTGAGATACTGTGCATAGAAAGAAATTCGGAAGTTTTTAGCAGGTGCACTATATGACACTTACTGCAGCACACAAATCCAGCTAGGACAGTGTGGTTGTGGGATATTCTATCATGAAACAATTCTTGTAGAATTTCCTTCTGGTTTAAAAAAATTATATAGTCTGAAGTTGAACAAATGCAATAACTAGTTAAAATAGAATAAGGAAAATCCTTGATTTTGATTTAAAAATTGGTTGGTAATTGCAATACTCTGGAAAATATTTTCTGTAAAGCCTTTTAAGACTTAGCTTTCCTGCTCTGGTAGAAATTTGCAAATTTGTAAAAACAGGTAGCTCAGATTTATGAAGCCCAAATATTAAAATAATCTGAGATGACATTGAACAGAATAGGCAATGGAAACTAAAACTAGATATATCTTAGAGGTAGATGAGATCCTTTTTGATAACAGGATGTTTCAAAATGAAAAGTGAATTAATTTTACAGCATTTCTTACTAGGCAATGGTCAAATTTCAAGCCCGATTTGTGCCATTTCAGAGCAACCTTCTTTGAATTATCAGTGCTCCAGCTCAATGTAACACTTCAGTCAGAAGTAATTTCAGTGAGCTCTGCTCTGTTGCAAGCAATTTTATGCACAATACTTAATTTGCTTTGCATGCACCTAACAAAGAAGTTGAGTTACCATCAACTTAAAAATGTTTTGTTTTTTTACTTTTGCTCTTAGCATCTTGTAATTTTAAAGTGGAGGTTCTTATATAGTAGTAACGTATTTGTCCTTTAACAACATTACACATTAGTGCTTGGGTCCTGTTACTTTTTGCAACAAAAATATTCTATCCCCCTCCATAAAACTTGCAGAACAGGGAACCGTGTGTATGTGTGCGCACACCTTGTCTCCTATTCCTCCTGATACCTGAAAAAATGTATGCAAAAGATAGTAGACAATTATAGGGCTGTTGGATAATTTTCATAGATTGGCTGACAAGGCACCATGCAAACAAACCCTATGAAATGGGCACAGTTAATACTGAAAAGATCAAGAAGTCCCTTTCATTGACTATGATGAAGGGATTTTCCATTACTGTAAATATCTTCTAATTCCTTTTTTTTTTCCCAATGTTTCTATTGTAGACAACTTTGGAGGGTGTTGCCAATTACAATTTTCTTTTTTTATTTTCTTTTTTTTAAGTTTGTAATAACTAACTGGACTAGCAAAAATCAGTTAGAACCTATATCTCTTTAAAATTTTGTGCTTCACTTGGTTCAGTTTAACATTCTTCTCATCAAAACTATCCTTGATTTGATTGCTGTTCTCTAGTCGGGAAGAGACTTGGATTTGTTCTTTTTATACTAAGTAATTTTGGCAAGCATGCATGTCAGAAGGTTTCGTCAGTGTTTGCTATGGGGCTTTTTTGTAGTTTTGGAATATGAAAGTAAGCAATGACAAATGCAATATTTCTTGATGAGGAAGTGGTAGTTTTTAAGAACAAACTGACTGACGGTTCTGCTCCACTCGTCAATGTAACAATAAATAAGAGTAAACTTACTATGAGAACTTGCTATTTAAGATTTTTTTGGTGCATTCAGAGTTCCTCTGCTGAACATGCATAAACCCTTCCAAGTACAGAAATTAGTTTTCATTCTGAAACCATGCTGCCAGAACGAAAATGGAGTACTTTAAGCAAAACAATAGTAATTCTGAGAAAGATCATCTGTATCGCCAAAGTGGGAAAAGATTAGGCTATTTAAGTGTTTCTTAAACTATTTTAAAATACGCATTTTAATCTTGGAGATCGGAAGTCCTGAAGAGCCTCATATCAGCTATATTATCTTGTATTTAGTTGTAACTAATTCTTGAATAGGATATTTTCTGAGAATAGGCCAGAGTACTACCAGTGATTCCATGAATTCTGTAGGATGCTCTTAGGCTGAGAAAAACACATCTGACTGGTTAAGATACATGTATCATATGTCATCTACTTCCAGCTATTACATGAAAGAGGCTTCCCAAAAGAATGGGCTTAAATGCTGTTTAGGAGAAGAAAGTAAACTTTTCCAGGAAAAAAAATTATAATGTTAGGTACCATAAGAAAATAATGTCGAAGTCTGTCCTAAAATGAATTTAATGTTTCAGACAGTTGACAGCTGATACAGTTTCCCAGAGGTAACTATGTAAACACAGATCTGCACATGCATGTACACACAGTTGTGTTAATGGGGAAAAAAATGGATGTATGCTTCTAGTTTCATAGTGATAGATAAAGATGCCCTTAGATATTGTTCTTTCGTGGTTATGAAATATCTACTGTAGCTCCTAAACATTTCACCAAAATTCACGAAATAGCAAAACTTCCTCAATTGTTAGGCATAATAAATACTTTAACTTCCTTTTCTCTGTAATACATATGAATTTTGCTTGAGAACAGAAATAGTAAATTCTGTTGATATTTTTGCGAAGTGCTAGTAGAACGGTTAATACTATTTTAGCAAATTGGGAAATCAATCTTAACTTCTTCCCTTTACGTACAGTCCTAGCCTGATGATTTCTATTTTGATACCTTGGTATTTGCTGATAACTTACGTAGACTACCAGATGATACTCTGAAATTTCCTAGACATATAGTTCATTCAGAAATATTTCTTCTCATGTTTTAAACTTAATTCATATAAAAATATATCTCACTTTGCCTGTTTTTTTGACAGGCCTCTTATGTATTTGTACGTATTCCTGCTCAATCAGTATTCTTTTCCATTCAACAAAACATACATTTTTAAATATGATTAGCTTCAAATGCAATTTAAGGACCAAGGACCTAGTAATATAAAAATGTTTGCAGTTAGTCCAGAAAGTCTCTATAGCACAGGTGAGGCATCAAAAGTAAATCTAAGTAACCTCTTCCGTTTATGAGAAGGAATGTCGGTGGATTTCTTAATGTGTAACCTTTCCTACCAAGTGATCATTAATTGAAGAAGGTGATGATCTTCCTTATAAATTGATTTTCCCAGGTTAAGGAGCCCAGAGCTAGTCCCTTATGACTGGCAACTGTAAAACTTTTCAGATCATTCACTGGAGAATTAATTTAATTAATAGATTAAGGTTTTCTGTCATTTTATAGTATTGCTAACTTTAAAGGGGAAGCCTGACATGATCCGTAACTCTTGACAGTGCTTTAATTCAAGTACAGTGTTTTGTTACAGTAAATAGTTTTTAAAGCAAACTTATTCCCTCATTCTTCAGACTCTGTTATTTAGAAAATAGTGATGTAAAAGTGCAAGTCACAACTGAGTCATAAGCTACCTTGAACTTTTTAAAAATGATTTCCCAAACGTGGAAGAGAATTAGTGGAAGAGAAATGCAAATTGTTGGGGTCATGTAGAAAATAACAAATACACCACATCTTCTTTGTCTATTTGTTTTTTTAATATGGAGAGATTTTTTTCATCTACATATTTCATTTACGGGGTTTTGTGGTTTTGTTGGGTTTTTTTTTTTTTTTAAGAACAACTAAATACATCTGAAACAAATTAATTAAAAGATGGTGAATAAACATCTGCTTATCTCTGATGGCTGCAAGACTACTGTAGGCAGTGGTCTCCTGACTTTTTTTGATTGAGGACCCTGTGCTGTTTTTGGCTGGGGTAGAGTTAATTTTCTTCACAGTAGCTAGTATGGGGCTATGTTTTGGATTTGTACTCGAAACAGTGTTGATAGCACAGGGATGTTTTCATTACTGCTGAGCAGTGCTTACACGGAGTCAAGGCCTTCTTTGCCTCTCACCCCACCCCACTAGCAAGTAGGCTGGGGGTGCATGAGAAGTTGGGAGGGGACATGGCTGGGACAGCTGACCCCAACTGACCAAAGGGATATTCCATACCATATGACGTCATGCTCAGCATATAAAGCTGGGGGAAGAAGAAGGAAGGGGGGTCGTTTGGAGTGATGGCGTTTGTCTTCCAAGTAACCATTACGCGTGATGGAGCCCTGCTTTCCTGGAGATGGCTGAACTGCTGATGGGAAGGAGTGAATGAACTCCTTGTTTTGCTTCGCTTGTGCGCGCAGCTTTTGCTTTGCTTATTAAACTGTCTTTATCTCAACCCATGAGTTTTCTCACTTTTACTCTTCTGATTCTCTCCCCCAGCCCACCGGGGGGAGTGAGCGAGCGGCTGCGTGGTGCTTAGTTGCCGGCTGGGGTTAAACCATGACACACCCCTATAAGTGAAAAAATCTTTGAACATGCACTGCCAATATATGTATATTTATCAACTATATATGTGCATTACTGAGGTTCTAATATTTCCTTTGTGCACCCCAATGGATTGTCTTGCCCGGTAGCTGGGGTGCATACACACCACATTAGAGTAGGGCATAGTAGCAGGCTACTACTGACATACGATCCCCAAATATGGTTATAGAACATCTGCCACCTGCTGCTCAGCCAAATGAAAACTCTGCTTATGAAAAGAAAAGGACAGAGAACTGCCTCAAAACAGCAGAACCATCAAGATATTTAAATGTCCTACTAAATAATCAATGCATGGGGGCCTGAGGGTTTTTTAATGTAGATATTCTGCAGCTTCCTTCTGGCTCATTATTTTCTTCCATCTTAGAAAGTGAATAATTGTTTTCAGTTTCGCTTTGAATTGCTTTCGGTTTTACTTCTCAATACCTTGAGATTATGGACATCTGCTTCCATGCCTATGTTGGGGGTTTTTTTGACCCGAGTGTCATGTGGCTTTTTGGGGGGGGGGGGCGCGGGATATTAATGCATTGCCCACATGCTTGGACTAAGGCTGAATGGGCTTCCAAATCACTACTTGCCATGTGTCTTAACTCTGAAAGACTGCAAGAAGCTGAAGAATTTTTCCTCTTGACATGTGCAGCCTAGTGAAAATGGCACATTGATCTATTAATGCTAGCTGTACTTTCAGTGTGCTTGTTGAATGAGAGAAAACCCAGAGTTTACTCTAACTGCTAACAAGTATTTTTAAAAATTGCCTCTCTTTGTGTGCTGAAAACAGGCCTTTCAGGGCAGACTGAAATATCCAGATAGTTGTTGGGTAGTTTTAAATTAAATTTTATTAAAATGTGGAAGAAACTTAGAATGAAAGAATAATTGGATGGAATTATATCCTGCTAGAATGATTTGTAAATAATGATATGTACTTTCCTTAATTTGGTTACAAAACCAAAGGGGAAGTGTTACATGTCCTGGAAAGGTACTATTTTGTTCTGTAGGTCTGTAGTTTAACCTAGCAGGCAGCTAAAAACCACACAGCCATTTGCTTACTTCCCCCCGCAGTGGGATGGGGGAAAGAATCGGAAAAAAGGTAAAACTGATGAGTTGAAATAAGGACAATTTAATAGGACAGAAAAAGAAGGGAAAATAATAATAGTGACGAATATACAAAACAAGTGATGCACAATGCAGTTGCTCACCACACACTGACCGATGCCCAGCCAGTTCCTGAGCAGCAGCTGCACCCCCCCGGCCAACTCCGCCCAGTTTTTTGTTCAGCATGACATCATATGGTATGGAGTACCTCTTTGGCCAGTTTGGGTTAGCTGTCCTGGCTGTGTCCCCTCCCAACTTTTTAGAATCATAGAATCATTAAGGTTGAAAAAGACCTCTAAGATCATCGAGTCCAACCGTCAACGGCACATGGGGAGAGCCCGCTCCTGCACCTTTAAGACTTCCTTCTTGAAGAACGTCCAGCTTTCCTGGACCCCTTTGCCCTTCAGGACTGTCTCCCAAGGGACCCTCTCGACCAGTGTCCTGAGCAGGCCAAAGTCCGCCCTCCGGAAGTCCATGGTAGCGGTTTTGCTGGCCCCCCTCCTTACTTCACTAAGTATTGAGTATTCTACCATTCCATTGTCGCTAAGCCCAAGCCGGCCTCCGACCACCTCCAGCCTCCTCACTGGCAGGGCAGTATGAGAAGCTGAAAAGTCCTTGACTCTGTGTAAGCACTACTCAGCAACAACTAAAACATCAGTGTGTTATCAACATTATTCTCATCCTAAATCCAGAACACAGCACTATACCAGCTAGTAGGAAGAAAATTTACTCTATCCCAGCCGAAACCAGGACACCATCACTATTGGCCTCTTTTTAAAGCTAAACCCACTTCTAATTACTCAAATATCATTGTGCCCACGAAACTGAAAGGGGACTGAGCTATGAAGTTGCAAAGTGATGTTTCTATTCTCTTCTGTTGCTGAAGATCCCTTTCCATTTATAAGATTCCTCACCTATAACATCCATCTACCTTTTATTTTGGTGAGGCTGTATGTGTAGCTTCCAGCTTCACTTTGCAAGGTTTTGTTCCATTTTCTTTGTATTCATAGTAGTAAAACTCTAGTGAATTTAATCTCCCTTCTCCTTCTTTCACCCCTAGTCATGGTCTAAGGAAATTCTTCTCCTGTCGAGGAATTGCAATAGCTGTTGACTACTTTTGGAAACGTGGTCACAGAAATATTACCGTGTTCGTTCCACAGTGGAGAACAAGACGTGATCCTTACATTACAGGTGAGGGAAATAGTTTGCTAATGTTTTCTTTATTAAACTAAACTGTAATTATTTCTTTGGCTACTTCTGTGAAGAATGAATGGAGAAGGAATTCTTCGTAAACGTTAAGCATGAGCAGTCTTGGCTGCTCAGCATGAGTAATTGGGTTTCCATATACAGTGTGAGAGACTCTGAAATGCTGTTTAGGCTAACTGATGTGCCATAAGTAAAGGTCTTTTTGGTTTGTTTGGGTTTTGTTTGCTCTTTAATTTCTAGTTTTAACCTCTTCTTCCCCATTTTTATAATCTTAGCAATTCGTCAGCTGTCAATATGTCATTTCTGTAGATTAATAGGTACAAAAATAGCCTATTTTCTCTGCTAATTATATCTCAGATTAATTGTCAAATCTATAAATAGCTTAGAAGAAAGCTTTTGTTTTTAAGAACAGTTGTTTCATGTTTTAACAGAGCAGGATTTCTTAACACAGCTCCAGGATGTTGGAATATTGTCTTTAACCCCTGCAAGGATGGTTTTAGGAGCAAGAATTGCTGCTCATGATGACAGGTACGGAATATACATAGTTTTAAAGTCTTTTTGAACATCTGACTAATGGTTGTAAAAGCTTAATACTTCATAACCGGTAGTATTAGCTAGTTCTTCAACCTGTCTAGACAGACGGACATAGATGTGTATTTGGAGCAGTGTATTTGTAACAATGTGTAGGCTAGTAAATTTCCAAGTTAATTTAAGCACCAAAGTTCAACTTCAAAATGTGGGGATCATCTTTCAGTGAACAACAGCAAGCTTTAGGTTTTTTTGTTGGGTGTTGGGGAGGTTTCCTAGTGCTTACATAGCTATTGCCAAATTTTCCCAGTCTTGAGACATGGTTAAAAGTGCATGCTGCTTAAGTTTTTTTCCACAACCAGCTTTCTTAATTCTGCATGGATGAGAGTTTGCAGCTTTGAAATTGTGTTTTGCAGCTAGCTACAGTTCTCTGGATTTCGGTTTCTTCCTTCCTGCTAATAATCATTCATACTTTATTTTTCTGACTACAAAATTGTCAGGTTTTTGCATCATGGGTATGCCTGTTTTTGTTAGATTGCACAGTCATGTACCTGATTGCACAACTTGATACGCAGGAGATGTATAAAGTAGAGTACGCTTAATTATCTTCCTTGTTAAAATATAGCAACTCTGATCTCTTACAAAATAATGTTGTAGGAAAAAAAATGTAGAAGGCAGCCAAGCTGGAGTTGTTTACACACTAGTATTTTATATACATCCAGCATTTCATATAAAATGCTATGTAGGTGCCATATTTACAGTTGAGATTATTGTGGAAATGAGTGTTGTGCTAACATATTTGCACTTTTGTCAAAAGTGTACACATTTCTTTAAAAAAACACCATCCGTTATCTCTTTGCTAAAATAGTTTCAAATGGCAAAAAGCTTGGTTTCAGAGAGTTAAAAAAAAACATGGGATTTTCTTAATAAATGAGTAGTTAACTTGTCATAATTTATTTTACAGCAAAATGATAGCAGCGCTCTTTGTTAACAAGCATTGACAGAGCAAACAACTAACATGCATAACACTATCTTGCAGAACACGGATATTAATGCTAAGCAAACAAGTATATGGAAATAAGTTTCTGTTGGAATGTGTAATAAGTACTGCACTCTTTTGTAAAGCAAATCATTTACCTCTCCAAATATTTCAGAATCTGATAATCCCATGGGCTTTGGTGGGTTTTGCTTGTGGGTTTTTTCTATGGGGAAGAAGCCTCCCATGAAGACTCTGCTGCACTAAATAAATGCATGCTACCTAAAACGTTGTTTAAAGTTATATGGTGGGTCAAAACAGTAATTTTCTGGTAATCAAAGTGCGTGTTTTCGTGCAAATGGATTACTCTTGGATGGTGAAATGTTTACTTTTCTGGATCTTTGGACAATTTTCAGCAAAGCAGACTATCTTAACGGTCTTTGAAATGAATTTTACAGGTTTTTATTACATCTTGCTGATAGAACTGGAGGTGTTATTGTGACTAATGATAACTTCAGAGAATTTGTGACAGAATCACCTGCCTGGAGAGAAATTATTCAAAAAAGGTAATTACTCAATTTCTATGAAAGCTTAAAAGGATGTCTGTCCTTACAGTTGTAGGCACTCTACTTTCATGTGGAATTTTTTATTTTTCATTCATCTGTCATGCAATTCTGGTAGAGCCCAACCAAGTACGTGTTTGTTTCACCACTTTGATTCATGGCCTTATAATCATGTGTGGAGTAGTCTAATGTCCCTATTATTCATATATTCTCTAATTTAAGTCTGTTAATTGCTCACATAAATACGAGCTTGGTGTGGCAGCCAAGCTATATCACTTCTGAAGCTCGATGTTAGATCCTGTTAGAGTATACACTTTGTGGTCCATTCTCACAGGCTTTCTTGTTTGACATTTCATTTCTTCAGGGAGACATGATAGCTGATGCAGACATACAGTGTCACTTTGAAGGTTTCAGAATCAATCACTCTTTACTGTAGTACAGCAAATCGCCATAGCTAAACAAAATAATGAATACTTGCAACATATCCCTGTAGCCATATCCCTGCAATTGTTGAGTGTTATTTCGGTTTAGGTGAGTTCACTTAGCTATCAAATATCCCTGCTTCAACTTGTGGATTCTCTGTGAATTATAGTTTCTCCTGTGCAACTGGTTTCTTTTTTTAGTTCGCTTGGTGGTTTGGCTTGGTTTGGTTTGGTTTGGTTTGGTTTTCCCCCCTCCAGTTAAATCGGGTCATTTTACTATTAAGGTATGATCTTCTATTGCCCAGATTTCCCACTAATCTCTCAGAGTCTCCCTGACATCTTCTGAGGGTACACCTACTGCAGTGACTGGGGTCTGTATAGGTCTAATGAAATAAATAACTGAAAACTGTCTTGGGTTCTCACAATATAGCTGGGAGAACATGGAATTGATGTTGGGTAATCATGTAGGTATTTACGCTATTTCTTGAGTGAATTCTACCCAAGTCAGGTTTTGTTCTCCTACAGAACTTTAGCAAGAATACTTAGCACGTCATTCTGAGTCTGTGGCTTTTTAAGAGCTTGTGTTAACATCTGCTATTAGTTTTACTTCCGGGGAAATTCCACTATACCAAATTCTCTCCTCGCAGACAAATTTTAGTCAAACTTGTTTCCTTTAATGCAGATTTCCCTCTGTCCCAAAATGATTCCAGAAAAAAAGCTTCTGTGTGTCTTAATTGTAAACAGCTAATGCTATGTTTGCTAGTTGTGTGGCTTTCTGATAACATAGACGTTTTAGCTACGTGGTTGAAGATCCTTACAAGGAAGGAAAGTTTGAACAATCAGAAAATCTTCTCTCCTAGAAAATTCCACCCTGGTCTCTGCAAAAATTTGCAGTCATCCAACACTTGCTGTCAAAAACAAAAAAATAAAAAAAAAAAAGCTCAGTGTTCTGCAGTGCAATGGGAACAGTTCACGTAAGCTCCCATTAAATTATTTTGACAGTGAATGCTGGTTGTATCTAAAAAGGGTTAGTAGTTAAATTTCAGTGACTCCTGATGTGGTGTGAAGTGTCTGCTCTAATGCAACTTGTCCTATGCTACAGAGGTGAAGGGCAGCGAGGGTGTAATACATTGTTAGTAAATAATATTGAAAGAACTCTCTTGCAGGTTGCTCCAGTACACTTTTGCTGGTGACATATTTATGGTTCCTGATGATCCTTTGGGAAGAAATGGACCTAGATTAGATGACTTCCTTCGAAGTGAAGGCTGTTCTAGGTACAAGCACTGTTCTCACTTTTGTTTGAGACAGTTACGATTTCAAATGTGAAATAAACTGTTTTCCTCGTTCACTTGAACACTTCTTTAGATCTATATAGTAAAGGTACAGTAAAATTAAGCAAGAACACTGTAGGATGTAGTAGCTTAACAAAAACATGTTTTTCCTATTACTTCAGTCTGTTCAGAAACTGCTGGTGACATTTGCATCTAATCAAGATCTCTCTCAGAACTAAGATAAGTAAGACAATAACTTCATCTGAGATTTGATTGTGGTGGCTTTCATACAAAGGTGGTCCAAACTGTTTTAACATTGCACAAAGCTGCCAGTGGTTTGGGTATGTGGTAGCCTGGTATCCTGTTAATTACAGTGTTGTTATTTAAAACACCTTGGTTGATTACTTATAGTGGCACCATAGGTGCTACAAAAGAAACACTCTGCACTCATATTCTTTGTCACAGGAGAGGCATTTCACTTCACACTTGAGGGTACTGTACTGTTAATAAAATGATTTTTGAGAAGCATTGCTATTAAATGCATTTGTATTTGATTCATAATTTTAAATATTAATAAACATATATTGTTCTGTTAAGATCATTGTAGTTTTTAAATGTGCATATATTCAAAGTATGAATTTACTTGCATTAACTGCCAAGACTTGAGAATGGGTTTGCTCTTTCGCACAAGAAAATAAGCTGCTCTTTGTTCTTCTTTCACCAGCTTACGAATTATAAATGCTAATGATAGTGAGGAGTATTGAGAGAGCTTTTAGAAACAAGTGAGATAAATAAAATTAGCAATACAAAAGGTAAGCTGTACTTAAGGATTAATACAAAGAAAAAGCAGGAATCTCAGCTATTGGAAACAATTCAGGAAAGTGAGACATTTATACTCCGGTAGGTCATAGGTTGATTTGAAAATAATCATGTAACATCGACATGAAAAAAGCAAGTGCAGTTCTAGAACTCCAGTAAGAAACACTAAGAAAGTATTCAAGCTCCGATATAAAACCCTTATGATACATCATTTCGAACACTCTGTTTTAGCTGCCTGTGTCCAAGAAAAATAAAGTGAAAACAGTGTGTGTTCTGAGAGGTGACTGTGATGATTGTAGAAATGGAAAGAGACTCTTTTGAGAAGACTCTGGAAGAGCTTGGTTTCCTATCTGTAAACTTGGAGGTGGAGCTAGGCTTTAGTTTTTGGGGGGGTGTGGTCAGATTTTTTAAAGACAGAGAAAAGGTGCCAGTGTGAAGAGTTAATTTTGTTCCTTCCCTGACACTTTTCTGCTTGAGTTAAATGATGCAGAAAGCATAAATGGCACCAGGAATAGGATCAGAAACTAGAAGGATCTCGAGCAATTAGGGAGCCTTTCCGTGTTGAGTAGTGGGAGGTGTCATAACCTAAATACTTTTAAAATAGAGCTCTGTAATTTACATACTGTTTCCCCGGGTGGTAGGAGAATGGACTGTAACATGAGTGTTCCAGTTCACATTTCTGTGTTATCTGGTGGCATCTGAAGTAGGCTTGGCCCTAAATTCTGTAGTGCTAGCAGTTTAGAGTAGCAACAACTTTTCAAAGTCTGAAATGAAATCTCAATAATTAAGGAAGAATATTCAGATCCTGAAATTGCTGAAAAACTTCGTTGCCCCATTAAGGATATCATATGAGGGAAACAAGGCCTTTATCTAAATGTGAGCACAGCTCACAGTCATGACCAAAAGTAGATGAGAAATAGTCTTGTGGAGCATCTGGAGGCCCCTTTGGTCTATCAGTATTTTCACATGTTCTGAGTCAGCGTACATGTCTTCAATGTATCTTTTTATCCATTTAGCTCAATAAGACTGATGTTGATACTTCCATAAAATAAGCTTTGACCGTTGCTGTATTCTGCCAAGTAAAGTACTCACAGCATATTGGAACTAGTGCTAGATAATTAGTCCTGCCAGATTCAAACTGAAAACAGTTACACCTACTGTTTTGTTTCACTTTGAAAAAATGCTCATGATTTGATTCCGACCAGTAACTAGCTGAGCAGCAGTGAAGTAGAGGAGCTATACGCATTTTTCTTTTCTATGTTTGTACAGAGACAGCTAGCATCTCCTTTACCTTAATTTAATCAAAATTTTTATTTTGTTCCATAGAGATTTTCGGTCAGCACAAAAGACTTTACAGAGCAGTGGACAATATTCTTCTGAGACACCTTTCTTCGTGCCAATCCCCAAATCAACCAGTAGCAGTCGACAGCCTAAAAACAGAGTACATGGTGATCGTTCATCAACATGGCTTCCACTGGAAACAAACATAGAGGCTTGTCTAGCAATTCCACCACAGAGATCTGCCTCAGAAACAGTACAGCTAAGAGAAGCCCTGATAAAAATTTTTCCTGATTATGAGCAAAGACAGAAGATTGATCAGATACTAGCTGATCATCCATTCATGAGAGATCTTAATGCACTGTCTGCCATGGTGCTTGACTGAATATTATACAGGATTTTTATATCACAACTGATCTGACTAACTTTGAATATCAATGTGAAGAAAAATGTTGCTCTGTTATGTTACTTTGTGAATATTCAGAACCTAATTTTATTTGTATAAACAAAGATATTTTTTGAGTATGTTCTGTCGCTAATAGATGCCAGTTTTTGGTAAATTAAAAACTGCTGCTACTACAATTTGTAGTAATATTTTCTATGAAAAAACAAATCTTCTTCTTCACTTGAATTGCTTATTAAAGCAGTAGCAGTTCTAAAAAACTGTTACCACTTTAAATAGTCTGTTAGCACTTTTTAAAAAACCCTTTCCTCCAAAGGGAAAAATCATGTCAGAGGCTTAAAAGTGACTCTTACAGCTTCAGATATATTTTCCAGATGCACACATAACATACTATAAGCCATGCACCTGTCAGCTATCATTGTTAGTGTTTGTATCTAGAGTATATAGATATTCTTTCTATGCTCTACTAGTACCTCCTTCACTTACAAACTTCAAAATATTTCTCCATGGAAATAAAACAGACCCTTTTAATATTTTCAAATACGAAGACTTCTACGTAGTGTATATGTGAACCTGCTTTCTTAAGTCTGCATCGTGGATTTTGGAAATAGGCTATACTCTTAATAAGAGTCTATGGTCAGCAGTTTGAAGGTCACTGTATGGGAGCAGTGGATGTTCGGTGTATTGTTGAAGTACTGTCACAAGGTGGCGTTATGCATCTGTTGCTTTGTAATGATCAATAGGAAGGCTTCTGACCTATTCTGAAGTGCTCATTTTTATATAAAGAAAGATTAAATGTAAAACAGATAATAGTTACTGTAAGAGTGTTATGGATAAAATTGTATATTATGTGAATAACTTATGGATACTAAGCAGCCTTCTGATATTACGGGCAGCTAAGCTTGTATATATGGGTAAAATCTTAGTGCCCATGGAATGAAAAACAAGAAAATCCATTTGCCTATTCATCCAGGTTGAGAGACACTATGCTAGAGTAGTTAGGAGAAGGAAGGTTTCAGTTAGAAAGTGTAAATTCACAACTCTCCTCAATAGAAGGTATTTGTAGTGCTTTAAAAGATCTGTGACACCTACATTGGTTTTTAAATTGGAAATTCTTCTGACTATCAATACTCTTTCAGAATAATTTTAGTATCTTTAACAATCTGTGTTGTTACCTGTTTGTCTTTGCCCTGTCAGTTCTAAATCTGAATGCTGTGGTAAGCTATTTAGAGAATGCGATGCTGTTTATATAGAAATGGCATGCTGTCTTGTGCAGAGCTAATATGCTGCAATTAACAGTCAGCTCCACCCCTTTAAATCTGTTCTGGGATCTATCCCAAAAGTAAGGTGGAAAAAAAGGAACATAATTTACGAAAGCTGACCAATAAGACCACTTTCAAGAGCAGGAGCAAAGTGAAGATTACTCTGTGTCTATGCCTCTGCACACACTTAAGTCTGTTATACCTTCCTTTTAATCAGTTTCTGGTGCTAAGTGTTCACATTAGTAAAATCAAATTAGACTGTAAAGAAAATGTGGGCTACAGAGCCCATGTTAAATTTCTGACATACTGAGCCTTACCTTAAAGCATAAGAATAGTGGCTTTCTCTCCAGTAGGAGTTCCCTGGGTTGAAATCACTCTTTGTTTAAATGCAAAAGAGCTGAAATATACTGAGGAAATGAGGGTGTTGAAAGTCTGTCTTCTTGCATGGCCCTTTCACATGTATTGTAAAGTCAGAAACGGAAAGCAAAGTCTTGGTCTTCCTTCAACAGGAGCAAACTCAAAGATGATTGCAGCAAGAGCAAAAGAAAAGTGTTAGGAACAGTTATTACAGCATCTCAAAAATACAGGTGAGGATGAAGAAAGGTTTTGAATATGTTTCTACATCCAAATCGACAAATCTTAATTTTTTTTTTCCTGTATAAATAGAGGGCAATTCATTAGTCAGGCGAGCAGAGTCATTCTGATCAGCACGTTTGCCAAGAAGCAGTGCTTACCTACTAAGTGCTATGTGCTCACTAAGTTCTGTCTCCATAAAAACTTAGGCACATTCCTAAAGTCTGTTGTCACTGATTGGAGTTGATATTTTAATAAGTAGTAAAGGAATAAATTATGACCAGTGAAGGGCTTTTCCTTAACAGGGATAGGATCCCAAAGAGGACTGGAGGTGAATTGGATAATTCTGCTTAGTTCTGCATTGGAGTGAGATACGGGAACTTTGGGTCAGCATGTGCTGTTCACTCCTATGCTAAACATCTAATTTGAAAGGAATTAAAGTGGAATGTAGCATCAAGTGTTCAGCAGAGTAGTAGCTGATTACTTTTGCGTGATACAAGAAGCCTAGCTGGGAATAGTAGCTATCTAAAACCTGTAATCTTACCACTTTTTCCCACATAGAGGACAGACTTGACAAATTAATTGATTTTGATGGCAGAACCTTATTGCTGGATGTTAAAGCAAGCTGTCACAGCTAAAGTTCATGTAAAACGACACCAAGTGAAGCCAAAGGTTCTTTGTTTTCTATTTTTCTTTTTTTAGGTTCTGTTGTCCCTTCAGCTTTGAGTTTTAAACACTGCATCTCTGTTAACAGGGAAGATGACAAACATAACCAGTATGGTCTGAATTTTCCTTGAGGGAAATGGGTGGAGCTGTTGCAATGCTATGCCATATGGTAGAGGAACACCCAGGGTGGCTTCTCAACTGCACTTGGAACAAAACCATCAGTGTCTTTCAGTTTTGTTTTCCCTTGTTCTTAGTTCCCTATTAACCGACTTAATGTAAGTATGGCTGTTCATAAAATCCATAAACAGCCTCTTCCACTGCACAACAGAACTAGCACTGCATGAAACACAGCAACCGAGAAAGCTTTCTTGGATCCAACAGAACAAGTTTTTTGTTTGGATTTTTATTTTTAATGGCAAAGAAAATATGCTTTTATATGCAAAAAAGTTGGTCTGTGATTCTCCTTTATCAACTGTACAAAGTGCTCAGATTGAAATGAGCAGAGGAAAAGGTCAAGTCTAAGTCCAAACGTAGCCAGAATGTTCCTGATCCCTAGAATAAATTAATTTTCTGTGAGATGGTATATATTGCTAATACAGCTTTCAATTTCTTGGTATTTCCACTAAAATGGGAAGATAAAGGAATATTTCTTTGATCTTGCTCAGAACTTCCTTGTTGTCTAGGATAAGATATTCGTAATTCCAGGTAGATAACAACTACTTTTACCTGAACAGAACAGCCCTGAGTTTACCTGTGATAGTAAAAAAGTGCCAAGACCCAGCAATGAGCAACAAAAAAAACAAAATCCTGGGTATATGTGTAATCTCCTAGCTCCATACTAAACCAATAAAATACCATAATCGCCTGAGTACATTCAAGTAGTTGTCTGTGTGATAACTAATGTGTAACTGTGGTCTAGTTCTGCTGTGATCCTTGTGTAGCAAATGGTGCAGTTCAGATACCCAGGACACTCTGGATTTGTCAGTTTGGGACCAGCAGGATCCAGCTCTGGATCCTGTTCTGCTTCCTGCATTGCTCCCAATCCCAGACAGCTCACACTTCAGATATATTACTGGGTTATGTGCTGGCAAAAGAAGCGTACAGTGAGTGACACAGTTTTGCAAGCAAGTCCTGCACTGATGGTGAGCCTGAACTTGTTATTCCTGCTGGACCTGAGCTAATGCCATGAAGTGTCTTTGTACTGTGTTTCCCAGTGTGTCCCATAATGTGGTATTTGGGCTTCTTTTTCCTACCAGTGTTAATGCCTTGTGTGTTCCAGGCACCTTTCCCATCATCTTGGAAGACAGAGTTGACTGAACCTAAGAGAAAAAGCACATCAGTTTAAAAATACGAAATATACTGGGGTTTTTGCAATAAATATTTTTATTGCAAAATACTACTTCCTAATGCTAACTTGTATGAAGAAAGAAAAACATGAAAAATTGTCAAAATACTGTGATATGTGGGAAAGCTGTTCTTTACTGAAAAAAGTTAAGATGAAAACCTTAATATGAGTATGTAAAAATCTCTAGGAAGAGACTGTTACAGAACTGAACAAGTTTTTTCCACACAGTCACACGGGAGCATTACATAGGTCCATTCACATACCCGCTGGGTATATGGCAAGTGCCCACATGTTCTTTTTGCCTATGAAAAAATACTAATCGATTAATGATAAACTAACAACATAATTGTAAATCGCCTTTTGTTTAACACAGAGAATGATCACACGGAGGGTCAATTTGTAGCATGAATATTACTACATAACAGATCTGAGACAATACTTAGATTTTAATGGGTGGAAAACATGGAAGAAAAGGGCTTTGACACAAGGAACTACGGAATTGCCAAGGAGAGTATTTGAAGAGTATCTTTTTTCTTATCAACCAAAATGTTCCACACAGATTGCCAGCAAAATCGTTCCCATCTTTCAAACAGAGACACTGAGGCACAAGAAAGAACCAACTTGTCTAAAACTGCTCAGTATGGCAGATGGAAGTGATGACCAAGCTCCCAAGCCTTACCGCAGCAACGAGCTCCTTGGTAAATCCCTCCTCATCACACCATGACATCTATCCTGCCTAGGCAGATGTCCACGGCTGACGTGAAGATTTTTCTCAGCTGGCTCAAGCATGCTCCACCCTGCAAGCAGCACCACAACAGCCCTGCTGCTGTGGAAAATGAGGCCTCTGCGGGCACCCATCTTGTTTCACCTCAGGTGAGCTGTGGCAGGGAGGGAGGGAAAAGGGGCGTGAGGAAACAGGAAGGCTGGGAGGGCGGCTGGTGACTGACACAGTGCTTAAGGGGAGGCCTTGTGAGCTTGTATGGCAGCCCGGGCAGCAGCTGGGCTAGTTTTCTGTGCCTCGGACCAATTTTGCAGCTGAAGCAGGCAGGTTGAGAGTGAATGAAGGAGAGACACTGAGGGGAAAGAGGCTGGCGGGAAAGCGACGGGATGAGGGAGCACAAGCCAAACCCCTGCTCAGACCCTGTGGTAGCAGCAAAGCCCTCAGCTGGGTACAGGGCAGCTCTGCAGTAGGTATGTGGTTTAGGCGAGCTTAAATCTCTCTGCTCTGTCTGCACCACTAGGCTTGACAAAATACAGCGATATCAGTATTAAACTGAGATGGCAAACTGCAGGTAGCCTACTGTGCTGAACAGCCTACATACAAAGTGGGGGTGTCAGAGAGGTCGACTGTACTTCTGTTTTTAAATAACTGCTAAAAGATACAATCAAATGTGTTTCCTGCTAAGGCTATGATTTAATGGTGCAAATGCTGTGTAAATGCTGTAGCTATCTGTAGTAGAGGAGATGGGATTCAGTCTTTCTACCTCAGTATATAGCTCAGGCTTCTGTTCATATGAATTGGTTTGCTGCAACTGATGGCAGAGATTTTTGGGATTTGTTTTTCTTGTCCTGAATGATTGAGCTATGCCTGAAAAAAGTTAAGTATTGTGTTCTTATGCCAAAATAAATATTCATGCTTGGACTTAATCAAGAATAGATGAATCACTTCAAAGTCACACAATTACTTAATCAAGCGAAGACAGAACCCCAGTGTGATTTTTGGGCTTTGTTTGTTTGTTCTCAGTTTTAAAGCGAAATTGCCTTCTGTCTTTGCACCCGGCCTGATACTAGCTATAGGCTCCCTTAAACTGCCTGGAGCCTGCGTGCATGTGTGAACATGCTTGTTGAAGAACTTGTCGTCTTTCACTTATATGTATTCTGGTTGCGTACATGTTCATTTTTTTAGGTGCTGGTGTGAGAATATACATACGTTGTAATCCTTATTTCTTTCTCTAAAGTCTGTTCCTAAAGTATGCTTCCTGCTATTCAACCTTTGGTTGCTGAAAAAACACAACTAGAAGCAGTGTTTGTAGTGGAAAATAACAGGAACCATCTCTTATGAGTTAGTGATGTGGCATTACCCTCTCCCTGCCTTTAGCATTTTATAGAACATCTGCCTTCAGGTTAAAGTCCTGAGACTTTCACTCTGATTCCTGGTGTGAGGACAAGATTTTTGTGATAAGTTCAACAGTTTATTGTTGAAAGGAGTTTTTTCTCTAAGTTTTAAGATAGGTATTATATAATGTAAATAATTTTATTCTGGTTGTAAATAAGCAAAGCTACAAACAAGTCCTAGTATTCAGTGCTGGTGCTGCTGTTTTTCCTTTCTCTTGCAGTGCTGTGTTAGGGTAATTTGTGTTTTGGAAGAGCATTTCTGAACTGTCTTTTGCAACAACAGAGAAAGTGCCTATGCATACAGTGGAAATACTGCAATGCTCAAGTAAAAGGGATAGACAATTGATTAATTTAAAAAAAACAGATGGATTTTAGATACGTACATTTTTCACCTGTGTGTGTATGCATTTATGTTTAGATTGCGGTTCCATTGTACTGTTGAAACTGCAGCTGTGTATGACAAACCAAGTTTTGCTGTCTGCCTTCTGGCTAGATAAATTTTGTAAGATTGCATTGTATCATTTGAAATGGCTAATTCAAAGGAAGCAATTCTTTAAGAGGAAACTGGTTTTGAATGCATTGGTTCCCCTTTTCAGTCTCTACTTGAGTACATTTTTAACTGTTTCAGGAATGATACTTTCAATGTACCTAACAGAACTAAAATATTACATGTTTTTAATTAAAAATAGAAACTATGCTCCAGAGACATCACAGTTCTGCTGAAATATACCAATTAAGTTTTATTTTCTCATCATTTGTCACTAAGTATAGGAATCATTGTGATTCAAATCCAAAGTAATGTATAATTTTCTACCTGGCTGTTGGATGAGCATACAATATTCGAAGTATTGAGTCTTAGTATTATCAATTTTAAGAGAAAACTCTTCTGAGCAAAATATTATTCAGAGGCTATTAGTAAAAAATAAAAGCAAAAAATGAAAAGCTGGCTTGCATGTATGTTGGCAGACACGCACACACCCTTTTTAAAACAAATGTTAAAGGTGGATCCAAACTGTGAGCGTTTGCATTCTTTAATTTTATATAATGCTTTTGATGGTCACAAAACAGCTTAAAACAGCTTCTGGAAAAAAATACCGATACTGACATTCTTGTAACAGCAGAGGGAGCCACTTGTTAACTCTTCAGTTTAAACGTAAACAGTTGCATGCCTGGCCTCCAACGAAAACGTGGAATGTTATGGGATGATGCATGAACATAGTAAGTATTTGCACAGTTACCCTGTCTTAGTGCGGAAGTTCACTTGTATGTCTTATTGTATCGTTTTAGACTTTTATTGGTATCCTTACTGCTGTATGTTAGGTTTCGTTTCCTTCTTGGCTCAAGGACTGTACTTTTCTGTTTGCTAATAGTTTAGGTATGAGATGCAAATGAAATTGGTAGTAATATATTTACCTCTGATACGAGTTCTTTGAATTCAAAATTGCAACCAGAAATCTGCTGTTTGGACAATTCTGATTGCCAAAAGTTAAGATATCAGTGCACGAGAAATGGTATTTTTAAAAAAAAAAAATATTCAGAGGGATTACATTAAAAATCAGAGATGATATCACAGAGACTCGCATAACAGGACAAGAGCAGAGCTGGCTGCCTAGTTTTGCCAAAACCTGGTGAGCAGTAAAGCAGAATCCAAAAGCAGAGACAGGAAGGGGCCAGCCCTTTCACTGGGACAGTGACTTATGAGCACACAGGACTAAATGATACTGAAGCCAGTCTTAGTCTGACTCCTTTATGTGAGGAGCATTACTGCACCTTGAATCCAAATGAACCCAAGTCAATTGTGTGTTTTGCAAAGAGAGGAGAAAATTGGGAATATCTGAAAGGCAGAGCATGAAGGTCTGGCAATATTTTCTGAGAGGAGGAGGAGATACATTGTGGTTTATAAATACTTTTCTGTGGGAGATCTTTGTAGCAGAAGGCCTTGAATTAAAAAGAGCACATCAGAGTCCTTTGCCAGATCTCCTATTGGCAGAACACCAAGAATATGGATAAGGACATTCTTGACATTCTGAAGTGAAGGGGCATTAAAATAGTAATATTTGACATTCACTGGAAACAAGTTAATGTTTCCTGTTGCATTTTTAGCTACCCAAGGATTCTTTACATTAGGGAAATAGAATTTGCTATCTTTTAACTTTTAACCAAATTTTTATTCTCTTGGCACACGTGTCTATCAGCTGCTAGCACGTAATCTAAAGAGAAATTTCCAGGGCTGAATGTAACTTAGTGTGAAACATGTAACATGAACACTCAGCTTCGTAATGTTCAAACTTGTTTCCCTTCCAGAGTTAAGCCAGAAACTGACTTTTGAGTAAAAGAATAAGGAGATAGCACTAAAAATTAAATGGTTTAAGACAATGCTAGTGTGATAATGAAATTAATTTGCAGAGTCTCTACTGATTCATTGTGTGCACACAATTGTTTTTGTTTTTAAACCATTCAATACATTAATTTTGACTAAAAATTATTTAGGACTCTGATTCATAAGCGGTATATGTTGTAGTGGCCTAAAATGTACCAGTGTTATTTGCAGGAGATTCACTTCAGCTACCCCTGCTACTGCAGGAGTGCTGTGTGTTGGTTTCTCAGTTGTCACAGCTGGCATATTAGTCTAAACTGCTGTAGGTCATGAGTCAGAGCCCTCAGTTCTCTGCTGTCAACAAAAATGCAGAGAAGATAAAGATATAGTAGCTAGATGGTTATCCTTTGTTTTATAGCATCCATCAAAGCCCTACTTTATAAACCGAAATCAAATTAAGCTTTCCAGTATTACAGCAGCTATGAGTCTTCCAAATTATGATGGATTGAAATAATTCATGCAAAAGCCCAGAATATCTCATCTACCCCATCTGGTGGGTTTAGTCTTGGGGCCTTTCAGGGGCATTATTCAAATGTTTCTGGTAGGAGGTGAATGTAATTGCTGCTTGAGGAGCTATTTGGGAGGGGAGGTTATGATTTCTTTTAATATGATATTTAATTATATACAAATAATAAAGCAGCTTAAATGAGTTTGTAATGTTCCTGTAAAAATGTTATGGCCCTTTATTTCTTTCCTTACTGATAGGCTCTTGCTTGTCTTTTGTTTGTATCATAATGGTGAGTGATACATAGTAAGAAGGATGTAATGGAAGTCTGCCTTAAATTGTGTGTATCTGTTCATAAGCCCTTAGGTGGGAGAAGAAGTGGAGAGTTAGCAGAGTTGCCAGTGGTTAGTCACTGCTGTAGTGGCAGAGACAGAAACAGAATCTAGATCTTTTTTTCCCACTAAGGTTTATGTGACATCTCCTTGTTACTAGGACTGCTATTTAGTTGTGGTGGTTATGGATTAAATACTAGTGTTGCATGCATGTATTCTCTCCCCCCTATAAAATACAGGGTAGGTATATTTTGGAAAAGTTTTGTTAAGATAATATCTCCTAATGCTGTAAACATACAGAAACACTTATACACAAGATGAATTCAGCTAAATAAAAGAAGGTAAGCTTTTGGGCAAGGAGATACCTTGTTTGGTGTCAAAACAAACAGTAGAGGTTGTGTGCAGTTCTATCTAGAAAGGTCTTTCCAGTCCAAAGGATGACATCCTTACACAATAAAGTGAAGAGTTCTATACTCTACTATAAAACTATTTAAAAAAAGAAAAAAAGTATGAAAATTTGAAGTTATGAAGGTTTCTTTCCAGTTTCTTGCTTGGTGAAACAAGCACAAAGTTTGTCTGTTAGAATCTTGTTTAAGGCTATCTTGTGGTTAGTGAATGCAGACATGGAGCAGAAGCTCTGATCAGATATCAGTGTGTAGAAGGGTAGAAAATACGATAAGCAGTGTTCAGCAGAAGTCTCTGAAACACACTGAGTGGGTATATGGAGCAAGTTTTATTCCATGAGTGAAAATATGACAGTATATTTGAAAACTGTGTTTATATTTCAGAATAGATTGTGCTTGTGAGTTGTAACAACTTACCAAACTGCCATAGACAATGCTATTGTCTCACTCTGTTGCTGTACAGACTGTAATTGTGGAAGGAGCTGGGTATTAAATCATATCCTACTGTACAATACAACTTTAACAGGCTTAAAATTTTACGCTTTGTAACATTTGATCTGAGTTAACTGCCTTTCTAAGAATTGACTGTTCTACTAATTGATTTGACACTCTATGCTACTGAACAATGTTGGAAATAGGTACACATTTTCTGTTGTGTGTATTTCAGAAGAAAAAATGGCATATACACTGTGTGGTTCTTATGCAGGTATTGGCTTTAGAGTGTGTGAAGGTCTATATCAGGACCTATCATTATGTAGCTCAGGGCAACGCTTGCAATCCTTGCATTTGCAAAAAGGCAAAGCTGCTTGCAGGACTTTCCTGCTAGGACAGAAAAAGAGCAGGAAGGATTTCGCCATCTATTAACAGAGTTTGGGGGAGAAAATATGGCACACCCTGTGATGGGCTGCAACCTTATCTGTGTTCCCCCTCCAGCCGGGTTGTTCCCTAAACCTTTCTGCAAACATACTGAAGACATCTGTGATACCCCACTCCCCCATGACTCCTAAAGCAAGGTTATGCACTGACAAGGTAATTTTGCTCACAGGTGAACAGAATATATACTGGAATGATTGGTAACTGGTATTATGGCAGACCCAGCTGAATTAACGTTCTGCTACGCCATGCGACCTGAAATTCAGAGTAAGAGATAGGCCATGTCATGAAGACTCTGCATTCTGAATTGAAAATTTAAAGAACTGGGAAGATGATGCAGGCCTATGAAGAGTTTGATGGCTGTTTTTTCGTGTAAGATTTGGGGTTTTTTCCTTTAACTTTCTAGTTATCTTGTAGTTTTAATTGTTGTTTTTTATCAGTTTCTTGTTGTTTTAGCAATCTACATAAGTTATTGCTTTGGTGTAAGCTTACGATGTTGTGTGTTTGATTCTAATGCATTGATGAGTGATTGGGGGGAAGAAACCAAATCAGTAATGGAAAGCCAGAATTTTGAGCTTGAAAAACATATGACTGACTCTTAATTTATAAGGACAATTTTTAATATGACATTTTTGTACATCTACGTAAGTCCATTTTTATTTTGGCTTTAGTCATCTTGCTGCAGCTTAAATAGTGAGGTATATCATAAAGTTTTAGTGAAAAAAATTATGTAGATATTTATGGTTTATTTATAAATAAGCTAGCAGGTGGTTGGATAGACCAATTTTTCCATTATGTTGGTTTGATTCCCCACGAGAACTCTGTTTCAGAGCAGAATTAATTTAAAAGTAAAAACAACTACTGAAAATCTTGCTATGATTCTCATTGGGATCTTCAGGTGCCTAAATACTGTTTGAGCTAGTTAGATGTAATATTTCCCTCCGAGCTAGATATAATCTATCATCCCTGATATAAATTAGCACGCTTACTTGAATGAACTTTTGCTTGTGTATGTTTTCCCAAAGACTTAAGTAGACTACTATCAAGGAGCCCTAAAACTGTTCCCCTATCAAAATGTGGTGCCATGAACTGCAATGATGAGTTACAGTTAAACTATTTACAAAAGCTCTTTGTAGGCAGAAATCCATTTAAAGGTGCTGCAGAACAAAATATTTACAGACTAATGAGAGGATTCTTCACCTGTAATCTCTAGAGATTTATTACTAAGAAGTACATATTGTTACTTCCACTGAGGATAGAGAAATTAAACTGCAAAAAAGTCAAGGGTTTTGCAGAAAGAGGTCTGCTTAGGCAATTTGGAAAACCTGTAGTCTGAATAGTAATAAAGAAAATAATAGGAAAAAATCTTGTAGAGAAAATACAGTTTGTACTGTTGGGGCTGTTATCTTCACGATATTTCCAAAATTTTGAAAAAAAAAAAGTAAATATTTGCATCACTATATATAACATATATATTTCTAGATATAGTTGTTGCCTGTTAATATATAGACACTTTTTAAGTGATGGTAATACACTATACATTTTCTTTCCCTGTTGTGATTTGGTGTTTAATATAATAAACCTGTTTAATAATTTTAAGAAAGAACATTATGTGCATTTGAGGAAATCAAACCAGCTGAGCTCAATTTTCTTATCCTTCTCTTTTCTGCGTTTCAGTAGGGATGATATTCATCTAGCTATCACTCAGGTTTGTTGGTTTTTTTTTTTCCCAGTTTGTTTTTTAAATCTAGAATAATTTTGTGGACAATGTGAAGATATAAACAAATATTTCCTTATCTCCAACTCATTCAATTGTAATGGATAATGCTCCAGGAGTTTCAGCTCCTCTTTTTTTTTTTTTTTTTAAACGGGGCGGTTTTTGTTCCAGAAGGAGCTTTACAGGGCACTTAAGGGTCTAAAGATACAGATAGGAGCTCTACAGAATGTTCAGAAGTGTATAGGTACATAAATACCTCTGAAAGACCACAGTACTTCAGGTACTTTAGAAAGTGTGGCTTTAGCACCTAAGCACTTACATTTTTGAAAAGCCTGTCTTTTGCATTCCTATAGTATCACTAAAATGTGACTACCTCAGGAAAGAAAGATAAGATGTGGATTTACAGTGGGAGGTAAATGTACTTTAGGTCCCACCCCATTAGCACCATCTGGAGCAGTATGTCATATGTCACAGGAATGCACAACTGCAGCCACGTGGCTGTGCAGCATTTCCATGTAAGCTGCCCCAAATGTGGCTATAGGTTGTTGCAAGACCCACTGTACTCTTGAGAGAGGGGAAAAATAGGACTGATTTCACAGTAACGAAACCATGGACTTGCTAAACTTACTGGATGTAGTGCCAGTTCTGATCATTATTAAACTTGCTGTCATGAAGATGGAAGTGATCTAAGAAGAGAGAATCAAAGCTGGAGGCATAAATGTGAAGCAGGTTGTGCTATAGCAGTTGCACAGGAACAAGCAGTCTGAATTTTGAAGTATATGGGGAATGCCACACTGGTTTCATTGCAATTGTTGATGCAGGCCAAGATTGTTTTTAGAGGGTTCATTACATGTTTGATGCTTAAATAAATGAGCCTATAAGAAAGTTATAAGTCCTAGGATACTGAGCATCAGGCTCAGTTATCACTTGCTGGCATTTAGTGAGTATAGTATCTTGCTGATAGTGAGTTCAGTATCTTGTTGCAGAGACCGACATTGAAATGCTTTCACAGAAGCTTCAGTGTACTTCAGAGTATCTGTTTTTGTCTAAACCTGGCACAGGATGATACTTTTTCAAAACAGAAAGAGCATTTCCAGTGTGAAGTATGCCATAGACCCATTCTGAATGCCTTTGGCACATTAAATGTACTGATGCTTTGATCTTAGGTTAATATGAAATCGGAGCCCTCTTGGCCTGAAAGAGAGCTTCTTGACAAACTCCCCATCTCCCTCATGAGCTTTTTTTTTGCTGATGGTTTCCAGGCCCTTAGTTCATTCTCTACATTAACTCCTTTTCCAACTGCTGTTCAATACAAAAGTAAGCATAAATGTTTACTTGAAACTTTGGTACACAGGCTTTTTTTTTTCTTTTTTTTTTTTTAAAATAAGCTGTTGTGATTTTAAAATACAAAACTAGCAAGCAACAGAATACTTGCATAAGAGTGAAGTAACAATCGTGGTGATTTGGTGTGACTGACAATCCCATTAATCTGCCTAGACTGGCAGTTGGGAGGTAAGCTTCTTACAAGTGTTTGTCTCCTTAGGAATTCCCCTCTGCTTAACCAGTGATAAAGAGATGATGGTCCGTTTAACCATAAAGGCTTCTCTACCAGCTGCCTCTGTATTTATTAGCACAGTTTCTATTACACAAAAATAATTTATAGTACAATGGCGTATCTGATTACAGAAACGTTTTGTGATATTTTCTGTTTCTTGTGAATTGTTTAATATGAAGCAACCATGCGGAAATGCTTGGATGTGTGAAGTTAGTGAGGCATTTAATTAAGTTGCAAGAGCCAAGGCACTTGCAAATGGAATATTGAACGTACCACTTATTTCATTTGTGAAACAAAATTGGCTGTGGAATTAAAGTAGAAAAGACTTGCAGACAAGCATGTCCTTCTAAATTCTAGAGATGTCATAACTGGTCTACAGTTTGGGTTTAGTTTGGAAGTGCCCTAATTTGGGTTTTTATGTTTTAACTAGTTTAATAAAGCAAATCCTTTTAGTATTTCCATCCTTGATTCTGCTTTACATGGACAAAAAAAAACAAAAAAAAAAAAGACAAACCTCTTCCTTTTTCTATGTAATGAAAGTCTGTAATACTTTCAAAAAAAAGAAAACAAAATGTTTTGGGGGAGGAGGTTTGGGAGGGGGTGTCTTGTTTTTTGGTGGGAAGAGCATTTGGTGGGTAGGTTTGGTTTTCGGGGGGGGGCTGTTTTTCAGTTTGGGGTTTTTTTTGAGAGAGAGAGAAAGGGGGCTCTGAGTTATTCCTATGGCCTATAAAGGTGCCATGTGTGGGTTTTCAGTTCACACAAACTGGGTTAATCTGGGACTGTCACAAAGGGCGTATGGTCTTGGAAGGAGCATATGGTCTGGAAGAGGGTGTCCATTATAGTGCTGCAGAACCTTCCCAGCTGGTTTATCTATGGGGTAAACTTAAGAGTTCACTGGGGAAAACTGTGTGTCTACCTGGGGAGTCAGTATAAGGTTTCATAATTTAAGCCAGGATGCTCAGCTCCCATTGTAATCTATTCACTGGAACTGTTTTCCTCAAAAACATAAGTCAGAAATTAAATGAAAATCTTGGCCACAAAGTCTTTGGAAATAATCCACATGACAGTGAAATTGCTATTTGGGAATCTCATAGCCTTGTGAGTTTTATTAATAATGTCTATTAAATACTCTAAAATTTGACTTTAATATCGTAGAACAGCTGCCCAGTCTTGCAGCTCTTATTCAACTGACCTTAATAGAACTACATGCTTGTTTGGGTTTTTTTTAAGTTTGGAAAATTGTCTCAATGTCTGAACTTTTTCCAGTAAATGTATTATTGGAGAGGCTGATTGCGTTTGTGATGATTCTGTACATTGGTTCTATTTGGCCCACGGTTTGTCTACTCAACAGCAAAGGTCTTGAATTAGAAAATAAAAAAGAACAGAATTTCATTTATAGAATAAAGGCATCCATCTAAAGAGCCATGGTTGTTCACTGCTGCTTGTAAAGTTCTAAGCATTAAAAAAAAAAAAATTGCTCTCTTTTTTTTTCAGCTTATAGTAACTTACTTCTGCTTAATTTGAAATACTTATGTAGAGTCCTTGAATATTCATGTATCTGAGTAAATAAAACACAGTGTAGCTTTAAGGATCCTTTTATATTGGTAGATTTTATAACTGTATGTATGCAAATTAGGATTCAAGATTCCCCATAAACACAGTAACTGCAAAATCTTAGTGTTATTGAAACAAAAATAAGGCTCCAAGCTTATGTCTCAGACCCCCAAGAGGATTTTCTAGAATCTCCCTTTAATGAGGGGGATAGGAGAAAGATAATTCTTCCTGCATAAATACAAGAATTTTTATATGGAAATTCTTGTTTCCATGAATATCACAATATCACGTCTATACACTCCTCTTTTCAGAGTAGCAAAGCTAGCATCTAGTATGTTTATTCCTCCTTTTTTTTAAAAAAAAAAAAGAAAGATTAATGCTTTTTTTCATTTACTTCAGCTTTGTCAGTACTCATGTTCCTTATGTTCTCTGTGAATGCTTTTGTAAAGACTGAGCATGTTTGGTGAAACACCTTAACTATCTTTTATTGTCCCTGCTGTTGAGTTTGGTTAACAATTAGTGCAAAATAGGGCCCAATTTTGCTTATAAGTCAATATAATCATAGATTAATTCAGGTTGGAAAAGACCTCAGGACATCACCTAGTCCAACTTCTTACTGAATGCAGGGTCAGCTACAAGATCAGGCTGCTCAGGGCCTTATCCTGTTGGGTCTTGAAAACCTCCAAGAACTAAGACTAGGCAACTTGTTCCACTGCTTGGCTGTCCTCATGCTTGAAAGATTTTTTCCCTCGTATCCATCTGACCCTCTCTTGATTCAATTTGTCTTTTATCTCTCATCGTTTCACCATACATTACCGGGAGGAGCCTGCCTCTGTCTCCTTGATAACCTCCTTATAGGTACTGGGGAACTGCTGTCAGGTCCCCCCAAAGCCTTCCCTTCTCCAGGCTGTATCCAGTGCTCTTTCCCCTACCTCTCCTCACAGGATAAGTGCTGCAGGCCCTCGCTGTCTTGGCGGTCCTCTGCTGAACTCTTTCTCTCAAGTTTATCAATGTCTTGCTTGATTGAGGAACCCAAAATAGGTCACAGTGTTTTGGATGCAACCGAATGAGTGCCAAATACAGGGGGACAAAACAATCGCTTCCTTCAATCTACGGGCTATGCTCCTGTTAATACAGCTCAGGATGGTATTGGCCATCTTGGCTGCTAGAGCACACTGTGGGCTTATGTTCAGCTTGCTGTTAACCAGGATCCCCAGCTCCTTTTCAGCACAGCTGCTCACAGCCAGACAGTGCTCAGCTTGTACTCTTGCACAGGGTTGTTCCATACCAAATGTAGGACCCTGCACTTGTCCGTGTTGAATTTCATAAGGTTCCTGCTGACCCAAGCTTCCAGCCCGTCTAAGTCTCTCTGGATGGGAGCCTTCAAGCCTGTTGACTGGTTTCCCCCAACTTAGAGACACCAACCAAGCTGCAAATTTGGTAGGGGTTCAACTTGAAATTTTTGAAGCTAAGCTTACAATAAAGTTGAAAATGTTGAAGAGCTTTCTCATTATGATTTTAGTCTAAGGAACTCTTCAAAGAAGTTTCTTGTGGAACAAAACTTAGACTGAGAAGCATGACATGTTTCTGTCCAGAAACAATTAAAACACAGCTCTCTTACTAGTAGAATCATCTTTGCATGTTGTTTTTTATGTATGTACATTAGTCGGTAGACACAGTTGCAGACAAAACTAATCTATCATACATTTTATGGAAATGAAATAATCTTCATCTGCAGGCATTTCAGTTTGATTTGACATTTTCAGGATGGCCAGGACATGTAAACGAGGAGATCACACGCACAGAAAACCTGCGTGTCAATGTAAAAGCCTCAACATTCCAGTCTTTTGGCAACAGAAAATCTTGCCAATGAAAACTAGCTAGATACCTAACTAGAACAAATCAACAGGAAATAGCCCATAAAAAAGTTTCCAACAGAAAGCCACTGGGTTTTTTTAGCACAGTGAATATAAATTTCACAGATTATATGCTTGTTTAGTCATCAAGGTAAAGCTGAGGAAGACAAGATCTGCTTAATGGTGACACAATTAGTAAATGATATGGAATTGATCAATGTTCCATTGTGCTTTTAACTCTGACTTTTTGAGATGTTCTTTGCCTGCCTGGTATGCTACATTTGTTAATTAACTCCATCTGCTGAAAGTCTGGTCTGGCAGTTTAATAATATAACGAGTTGCTTTATTAAAAAAATTGTGCCTGAAAGTGCTACTGTTGGTTGTAACAAAGAGAATTTAAGGCAAATACATCTTGGAAATATCCTTATTTTGCTGGTGATATCACTAAATCTTAACCTATTATAACCTATAGTTCTCTACATCTGAGGTTAGTTTATAGGAAATGGTATGCCATGCATTTCACTATGCAAAATACTATGTTTAACAGAATAATCTTAATCACACTAGCCTTGTTCTGTAGATCATGTTAAAAAATGTAAAGAAATCCACTGAAACCATGAAAGGGCTTGAATTTTGCAGCTTTGAAACTGCAAGTGAAAGAGGAAATTGCTAATAACTAACTTCAGAACTTCTTGGTGAATTCTGTTTGAATGTGTTAATAGAGACATTGGTGTTCTATGTATTAGGCCGTATTCAATATGTATATTCTTTACCAAGAAATGCAGAAGATTTGCCTGACAGAGTCATGGGCATACTGTTACATTCTGAATGAATATGGGGAAGAAAAGGATGTAATATTCGCATTCATTGGATCTATATGTTGTAAGTTGGTTTAGGGTATATATTGCTATTGTATGTATGAATATGTACTACCATTTGACACACATCCTGAGGCAAAATGATACATTGATATTACAGTTTAATTATTTTTATTGAATACCAAGCAAATTTCTGACTTGCTTTTTAGCTCTGGTTTCTTTATTATGTGTAGTTAATTGTAATTAAGTAATATCTTTTTAAATACTTAATGTTTGCTATTCAAGGAATTGCTGTGTCTGGTTCTCCAGAAGCCACTAGCATTCTGCTGTGTTCATAATTAGTCTGCATGCTGTTATGTAGTTAGTAAAAATAGTTATATTGTACTTTCATTGTACAACCAGTAGATTATATAGCCTGGCATGTAGATGACAGGCAATTGTAGTTCACCTAGTAATTTGGATGGTTGTCCTAGGGTCCAGCTTTTTGCATTCTGGGAGATTAAATGCTGCAAGCAGAGAATTAGGAGAGAGCATGCTATTAAGACCCATCTATTGATAAGTAAATAGCTAGGTGAGACATTTTTCTGCCACCTACCCTGATAAAAATATTTATCAGAAATAGTGGAAACTCATTGGTAGGAAGTATTAACATTGACTGTCTTGCATCCATTTCTGTTTATCAGCAAAACGGCAAAGATTTTTTTTTTTAATGTGTAAATACCTATGCTTAGTGACTGTCACCTGTCAAAATTTTCCTTGACAAAGTTGAGCTTTGTTAACCTCCTGTCCCCTGTGTCACTGCTAGGGCCTCTGTGCTTTAAGCTTTCCAAAATATTTTCATTCTTGAAGTATGGATAACAGAATTGAAAAGCAGCTGTCTTTCCAAAGATGTGCACAGATGTGAAGTACTACGTTGCTACTTGATATTCTTATTTACAAATATGCAAAAATCCATTGTAAAGAACTACTGAAGTAATAAAATGATTAACATAGGTATTGCTGACCTTTTTGTTACAAGGTTGCACACAGGGCTGAATTGTGTTAGTTCCAATGATCCTCAGGTCTTCCTGTGAATTGCTGTTTTTCAGGATGGGTTCCATCTCAAACGTACGTTTCTGTGTCCTTTCTTCTTCCTTCCTTCCTAGTTATATTGTAATATGCTCAATTATATTAATATTCAATATGACCATCAAACCATGTGTTTAACATCATTAATGTAACTTGCCATCCTATAAAGATTTTGGCAGTAAAGATTTTGCACAACTGTCTAGATTGCCTATACAGGTATAAATGGCACGATCCAAGAATAGATCATCTGGTCCTGGAAATGTTGATAGTTTTGTTGAGAGATCTATTGTCAGCCTGCTTTTAGTCATTTTAGTATTGTCCCTGTTCCAAATAGAATATTATATCTATATATATCATATACATATCATATGTATATATCATATACATATCTATTTGTATATGGTAATAAATTAAATGCTCTGGTACACGCAGGGTAAAATACAGTTGCCTTACCTGCTGATCTTTTCCCCTATAAATTACACAGACTTATTTGCCAAGGCCTGCTCTGTATGCAACTGGATAGATAACTGACGCTTTGTTGGGGTTTTGTGAAGACTAGCAACCCTTGCGACAAAATAAGTAGTAGTTGGTGAGAAGCACACGGGATGCCCTTCTTCACAAATTCTTCCTCTTATCTACTCTTAGGTTATAGATTAATCATAGTTATAAGCTCCTAATTCAAACTGCTCCTTAATCGCTGCTGGAGAACACTTCATTACCAACATACTTAAGCTTAAAAAAATTGTATTTGCACTCATTTAATAAAATATATTTAATAAAAAAATAACTAAATCTTGGGAAGTTGACCTGGACTATAACCATTAAGGAAATCCTGTCTGTAAGTAGATGCATCTGTAACTTCTTCTGTTTCACTGAAAGTGCCTAGATGGAAACTAAACTCGGCCTATGTAATTGAGTTTGTGGAGACAATTAGGTTGAGAATTATATTGCAGATTAAAAATAAGGTCCACAGGTTACTTATTTATGACATAGCCCGACTGTACTGTGTCTGTAGATATCTATCCTAATGTCTTTTTGGTTTCTGAGAACCTAATACTTTGTATCAAAAACATAAGTAACTTATATGTTTTGGTATGATATAATCTCTATTGACTTCTTTCAAATTATGCAAAGTATACATTTGGATATCCTTTGCTTCAGAAGATCCATGTCTCTTCTTAAAGTATAATACATATCATTAGCTACCACAATGGATCATAAGTAAGCAACTCATCCAAACCACTATAGTTTGTTGAAAGTTCTGGCTATAATGATATTTTTGGTAATCGAATATTCAGATTTACACCTAATGGAATTTTCAGAACTGCCTAATTGACTCCTTGCCATTGATTTAAAAGGAAAATAAGTGCTTTTGGAATGCTATCCTTCTGCCAAAAGTGTTTGTTTTTTTTTTTAATTGAAAACAGTTCAGGTTTATATATTATGAACACATCTTACTTTGGTTACTCTAAGTGTCTCCATAATGTCAAGGCAGTATTTATTTGGCTCGACAGAGTTAAAAGGAATTGCACAACTTGACTAATTTACTGACCGAAGTTTTAACGGATGCTTAGCTAAGGGTGTGTTGTTTGGCATAGATTCAAACACAGTAACTAATTAGAAAACAATGTGGGGGCTAAGGTGATGGCTGAAAAGGCCTTCCTTTGCTAAGCTCTGTTCAATCAATCATGCATTACTTAATTTCGTCAGTGTTTAAAGTGACTTTTAGGATGCTACAGGAACATGTATAGTCAAAATGGTCTTTCAGGGGGTTTTTAACATCCTAAAGTAAAGCAGCTGGATTTTTAAGCAATCGGGAAGAAATGAGAGTAAAATAGTTATCTTAATAAAGCAGCAAAGCAAATGGAATCCTCTGTATGCCCATGGTAAGATCATCAGGCTCTGATTAATGATTGTTAATTTAATAGGAAAATTAATTGTGAAGGGGAAAAAGTTACCTACTCAGAGCTGGTTTGCATGTAGATGCTCAGTAATGACACTTGATAGTTCTTGTAGCTAGCTCATGCCTTGTGTATCATGTGGAATAATGCTCCTGTTAATGTATCTCTCATATTATAATTTTTATCTTTGCATTTGGTTATCTAGTAGTTTATTATAAAGTCCACATTGAGCCATGGCCAGGATAATTGAATGTATCTTAGAGGTAGCTAGGATATGTTGCTCAATCACTTGTGTTGTGCAATCTGATTCAAGGGAGAGAGGGGGAATTGTGCTGACTGTGAACTTCATCAGTTTTTATCTTATGAATCATATCTAAGGAATCCTAGAAACTGAAAACTCAAAAGGCCTTTCTTCGAGTGCTTCCTGTTAGTGCACAGATCTTTAATTGCTGGGTTCTATACTAAAACCTGTAACATTGCTTTGCATTTTACAATTAATTGCTTATAAAGACTAAGAAATATTGGGCTAGGTTTTTAGCATGGTGGCTGATTTTTTTCAAGTCAAATGTGACACATAATTGTGTAAGAATGATGAGTAAATTTTTCTTTTGGGTGACTGTGCAGCTGCTTTCTTCAAACACGGGTATTATTTTTGCTATACTTCAGTCTTTGTACATCTTTGAAGGAAACGTAACCCAGGTCTTTTTCAGGTCTTTCAGTTTTGCTGAATGCTTTGCGGGAAAATGATTGACAAAACAATATATTTTATGAGTAACAAGAATTTTTTCCAGGAGATATTGTTTGAAAAACTGCTACTGTAGGGAATTTGATGTAAATTTACATGCTGTTCTACAAAAATTCTTTACCCTAACTGGTAATCAACAAATGTGATATTTAGAAAAATGGAATGCCAGCCAGAAGAATTCTGTTTTTAAAATCAAGGGTAAAACAAAATTATGTGCAAAACTAAACCTAAACAAACTTTACCTGTCTGTTCCAACATTTGCCATTCTTAATTCCAGCCTGGTGTCTGAGTGAAACCTCTATTCATCCTTTCCAAGCTGAATGAGATTGGAAGGACAAGGGAATAAGAAATAAGGAGTGGGGGGAAGTGCTTATAAACTATAAATTCATATGAGACCTTCGTGTGGTTTTGGCTATGGAAGATTTCATCCCTTGAGCAGACTTACCCAACGGGATATCAAGACTCAGATAGACTTCATATCATTCTTTTCTCCTTTTGCCTTTTTACTGTAATGGAAAAACAATAGTGCAGCATCCTGCATGTTAAATCAGTTCATAGACCAGTAAACATGAGAACAATATGTATGCAGAAGGCTTTAGTAATGCAGTACTAACAATAGAGGAAGAATAATATTAATACGGATTAAGACTCAGTGCAGATGTACATGGGAAACGAAAGTTGTGCTGTTATTTTCAGCTATATTCCTCTATAACATTTTTACCTGTACAAACCTGGCAAAAGGGTTTGGCATGCCCTATAACAGGACTGAGAGCTGCAATCTAGAAAGAATAGTACAGCAAAAACATGGTAACTGAATGGTTGAGGTGTCTCTTGATCCGTAGTGAAGCATGACATTTTTTTTATGTCTATATAAATCAGCCCTATGGTTTTTTTGTAGTGGTTTTGGTTGTTAAGAATGAAATCAATAGGTCTTGTCCCACACTTGAGGAATTTAAATATTGGTTGAAATATTTGGTTTTCTTCAGTGCATTCCATTGCAGAGCATCTTGTTTTGCTTTTGCCTCTCCCACTTCCTTTCAGAATTGTACCAGCAGCCTACAGGCTTGTTCAGCATTTCAAAGGGGCAATATGATTCCCAGATCAGAATGGTGTCAACAGGAGACAGTCTGCCTAGTGTCATTTTTTTGTAAGTTGTTTCTTTGTTTACACTGTGAAATGAGAAGGGGGGGAAAAATCAAATTGCGCACAACTGGCTCCAGTAAATACCAAGTGACAGTAAATGCCTTGTTTATTGCCTGGGGAAGGCTGGTAACTTGCTGAATTTCCATCGAGGCTCCTTCGTAAAGGAGCAGGACTCAGATCTCCCTTGGAGCTGGTTATGCAATTGATGGGGCAGGGTTTTGGCTTCTGGAGCAGCAAGCTTGCATAACATGGTTTATAATCCAGCACTCCCTTCCCAGCCTGAAAGGACCTTTTTCATAAGGCATTTTCTATAACAAAAACTGCTTCCAGATTTCTACACAATTACTGAAATAATGATACCCTAACTCTTTAAAAAAAAAAAAAAAAAAATCTTGTACAAGAGATTCTTGACCTGATCTTTCTGTATATGGGGCACCTCTTTTTTTTTCTCTTTTTTTTTCAAATAATGAATCATTATAAGATTTTTTTTTTTTCATACCATGAAGGCAACTTTGTCTTTTATTAGCAGAATTCTTGTTGATACACCACTGAAGAAATTGAATTACGCCAACTAAGCATTTCTTGGAGGCCTTAACACTAATAAGCTGGTTTCCGAGTTTCATTTTTCTTATATAACCTATATGTGAAAGCATAGGTGACCAAACCTGCAACTAGAAGGTTTAGTCTGTGTACTTGGGAGAGGAAGACCTGAATAATAGCATGATATTAATGCCACAAAGATGTCTGTGGAGATGGCTGCAGTGGTTACTTAAGGACAATGGGAATTGGGATGTCTTGTTCTTTATTGCAGCCTAGAGGCATGCATTCTTCTTGCTTTAACAAGAAACTTCCATCTATTATTCTTCAACTCCCTTCATAACATACGCTACCCATCTCCAGATGCTTGATTACTCTCTGCATGTTTCTGTCCTTACAGAAATGTATGCGTCTCCCTGTTAGCTTGGTGGAAAATTCTAGAGCAGCTGATGGGTGGTATTTCTGTGTTGCAAGCCAGGTCCTACATTGCTTTGTGGCTTGTCTGTGCAAATTTATATTTAGGGTCCTTAGGATCAATATGAGGACTCATGCAGCATAAGGTGGCATAAATGTTTATATTACTATTTTATCTTCCAGTTGATAGAACAAAAGACAGAACTATAGGGAAAATGTGTAGATGAAGTGTCCTTGGGAGTTGGAAGTATGCAATCTAATATTCTTTCCCTTCCTGTCCCTGAACTGCCCCACTTAATCTTCACGCCCAGCAAGAAAAATGTTCCCAGCTTGTTACAAATTTGGGGTTTCTCTGGGTACTCATCAGTTAGGAGCTGGTGACTTGGAAAGAGCTAAAGTTACATATGCATCTCCCATCATTGTCAGCTGTAATTGCAGATGATTGGTCTTTCTGAAAATAACTTCGCTGGTGAAGAGGTGACACTACTATTTCAGAAGGCAGCAATTGAAATGACTTATGTGAGATCCCATGAAATCTACTATTATGTCTGTAGCAGTCATTACTTGCTTTCCTTTCATTAAAGCAGATATGAAAGGTGAAACAAAGAAATGTATTTATTTAAATATTACTTCTTTAAGTTGTTGGAGAAAATTACTAAGAATTCTAAATATGATTGCCAAAGTCCTCATTCACAAAAGGAGCAGTATGGACAGCAGAACTGAAAGCTTCATAACTGTTGCACAAATATGAGTTGTCATATATTTATGCATTGTTAACCCACTGTCTTCAGGAATTGGACTCTGCGCCAGCAATATTAATAAGGAAAGATTTCTACCAGAAAGTGCTCACTGTAAGAAAATTCTATCTCAAGTCTTACTCTCTCCATTGTTTCTCTGCTGCCACTAGCATTGTCACCATCATCTCTGCTGTTTCGTTACACAAACTATGGATCACTTTTTGACTCCTTTCCCAATATCTGGATTGTGACCAAATCTTGAGGTGGTAATCAGAGGAACTGCTGTTTTTATCTAGTAGATTCTCTGACACCCAAGAAGATGATTGTTGGATTAAACACAGTATCATAATAAAAAAATGTATGTCTCAGATTCAGTAAGTGATGATATTTGGTTTGGATTTGAATGACCAGGAAATGACTGTCTTTCCTAATCAACTTCTTTCAACTCCCTAAGGGGTTGGCAAAAACAACATTAAACCTCTGGCAGGAATTGTTCAGATTAATATTTTGAAAAGTCAATAGTTAGGTTGTAGCAAACAAAAACTGAGATGTGGGATCAGTAAATTGAAGTAAATTCTCAGATTATTTTAGATTTTATTATTGAAATACAAATGCATTCTTAATATCAGCTGAATATAAATCAGGAGGTATGTTTAGAGGTTATTAACAACAGTTAAATCTTTTATGAGAAACTGCACTTCTTTGATTTGTAGCTACTTAAAAGGCAAAATACGTATCATTGCACACAGTCGGGCAAATCTCCACTAAGCAGCCCTAGTATTTCATCTATGAGAAATTGGAACCCAATCAAACATTCTGTTTATGCAGTCTATGTTATTTAATGAACTACTAACTCTAGGGTTATTTGATCTTCAACAGTTTGGGGGCAGGGATGGGAGGTAAAGTTGCATCCTCACTAGCAAAATCCACATTAATTTCAGAGGTTTTAACTGAAAGAAGTGTAGGATCAAGTCTGTTGTGTAGCAATGCATTCACTAAATTGTGTATGATTGCTAGTCCAGTTCTTACAGTAAAAACAATTGTAAGTAAAGTTATATGAATTCAATTTTAACTTCAGTCTTTCATGTTCTGAAAGAGTCTGCAATGACTAATAATGAAACAGAAACCTAAATCTGAAATTTTGAATTGCCAAATAAGTTTCCATCTACTCACTGGACAAGACAACTCTCACTTTTACCCCTTTAAAAGTCCTCAGCTCTGTTTGACTGGCTCTTTAAGCATAAAATGAAAAAATTTCCCCCCATCTCTCCTTGAAACTGCTCCATTGAACTCAGGAGCAAGTCCAGGATGGCTCAGAATGTGTTATCTTCTCTAGGGTTATCTTAAAGTTGTGACTTAAACTAGAAGCACATTATTGATACAAGAATATTTATATGCAGGTTTTTTTATGGACACTGTAATATTGATGACTGCAAAGTTTGGATTTTTTTTCCTTGGATATGAGGAAAAAGTCTTCATGTAGACCAAGTAAATATATCTATAAGAGTAATGTTAATCTAGAACAACTTCACTCAAACAATGAGCTTGCATCAATGTATCCCTGAGCATTCAGCTGCCCAGCTATTGTGCCCTGTCTGTGCTATAGATTTGTGTTAGTGTAGCCCCCTGAACATACACGCCTCCTCTTTTGATACCCAAGATATATTACGGTCATATAAATCAGTCAAAAGTATAAGGTATGTTTATTAAAAAATCATTATATCCTCACTTTACATTCATCATTGTATGTAGTGGATGCTTTGAATGAAGGTTATTTGAAACAAACAAAATTTGTCTTATCAGATTATCTAGTTATGTAGCAATCTGGGATAATTCAATGCAGGCAGAAAAGCCACATAATAGTATATATAATGGGGAAAGTTTTCTGTTTATTGGAAAAAAATCAAATTAGCAGCTTCAGAAATAGCCCTGAGTCAGACAGCTCGCTCTATTATTATGTTACTTAGAAGCTAATGTATTATGAACAAGTGCCAAATATTTCTGTGTAATGCAAAGGAGATTAAATAGAAGCTTCTATTTTTGAGATCTGCTTTGTAACGTACATGTAATCAACAGAAAGTCCTAGATAACAAGTAGTACACAGATAGCCCTGCTAATTATGAATAATTATGTAAATGGCTATAATCTGAGCATTGTACTTATCTGAGGGATTAAGAATACATACAAATCAACAGAAATGTTTTGAAAATGAATTTACAAAAAGTCAATTATAAGTTTATTTTTAACGATGATGTGGGAGCATAACTCAGCTATGTAGTTTTGTTTAAAGTCACATTCCTAGTATGAGGAAGGAGAAAACTCCATGACAGGGCTAGAATGCATATCAGGTTTTGAATCTGGTCAAATAACTTGCACAGTACTTGGTTGTCAGAGATGACAAAAATTGTGAGTTTCTGAATATGTTTCTGTGCAATCCTTGGCTAGTTGAGTATGGTTGTATACCTTCTGTATTACTTCTTTACTGGAAAGGTCAGCGTATAGGGTTGCAGAGCTGGACACGAGCGGTGTTCCCCAGCCACAAGCGGTGTTCCCCAGGGCTCAGTACTGGGGCCGGTCCTGTTCAATATCTTTATCAACGATCTGGACGAGGGGATCGAGTGCACCCTCAGTAAGTTTGCAGACGACACCAAGTTGGGCGGGAGTGTTGATCTGCTGGAGGGTAGGAAGGCTCTGCAGAGGGACCTGGACAGGCTGGATCAATGGGCCGAGGCCAACTGTATGAGGTTCAACAAGGCCAAGTGCCGGGTCCTGCACTTCGGCCACAACAACCCCAGGCAACGCTACAGGCTTGGGGAAGAGTGGCTGGAAAGCTGCCCGGAGGAAAAGGACCTGGGGGTGCTGATTGACAGCCGGCTGAACATGAGCCGGCAGTGTGCTCAGGTGGCCAAGAAGGCCAATGGCATCCTGGCCTGTATTAGGAATAGTGTGGCCAGCAGGAGTAGGGAGGTGATCGTGCCCCTGTACTCGGCACTGGTGAGGCCGCACCTCGAATACTGTGTTCAGTTTTGGGCCCCTCACTACAAGAAGGACATGAAGGTGCTGGAGCGTGTCCAGAGGAGGGCAACGAAGCTGGTGAAGGGCCTGGAGCACAAGTCTTATGAGGAGCGGCTGAGGGAACTGGGGTTGTTTAGCCTGGAGAAGAGGAGGCTGAGGGGAGACCTCATCGCGCTCTACAACTACCTGAAGGGAGGTTGTAGCGAGGTGGGTGTTGGTCTCTTCTCCCAAGTAACTAGCGATAGGACGAGAGGAAATGGCCTCAAGTGGCGCCAGGGGAGGTTTAGATTGGAGATTAGGAGAAATTTCTTTACTGAAAGAGTGGTCAGGCCTTGGAACAGGCTGCCCAGGGAAGTGGTAGAGTCACCATCCCTGAAAGTATTTAAAAGACGTGTAGATGAGGCCCTTAGGGACATGGTGTAGTGGGCATGGTGTGTTGGGTTGACGGTTGGACACGATGATCTTAGAGGTCTTTTCCAACCTGTATGATTCTATGATTCTAAGACATGGTAAGAGTATTTACTCCAGTTAATACGTTGCAGTGGCAGCTCCAAAACTATTGTTCATTCAAATATTCTCAATTCTGAGACAAATGCCAAAATTGATTTCAAAAATCTCTGTGTTCTAGGGAAGTTCAGATCTAGTCAGCACTATCCATAGCATTGTTGGTGTAGGTATTTAAACTGATCTGCTTTATTTTGAAATAGGATTTGGCATGCACTTCTTG
This sequence comes from Calonectris borealis, assembly GCF_964195595.1. Taxonomy (NCBI): domain Eukaryota; kingdom Metazoa; phylum Chordata; class Aves; order Procellariiformes; family Procellariidae; genus Calonectris; species Calonectris borealis. The sequence goes on from NC_134323.1 coordinate 8,398,132, forward strand.
CTGTTTAGAAATGTTTGGAACTTTAATAGAAGTATCTAGGATAAATTTCACAGGAATGAGCTTATTTAAAATATTCTCATCCAGAGCAAGTAGATGGCCTAGTTTTGAGTGAGAGAAAGCTGCAGCAAGAGTTGACTCACCTAAAATTGACCTACTGTCTTTCTAATTCTGAGCTTGTGAAGCCAGGGCATAGAAGACATCAGGGAATTTACGCTTCTAGCATGGACTTACAGGCTCTGAATATATTTGTTTTCTGAATAGTTATTAATTGTTTAGTTTTGGGTATATGAAAATTTGCTGAATTTACAGTTGATTGTTTAAGCTTTTGTGGGTAGCAGTAGTTACTATCTTGCACATTTTAAAGTGCCCATTGAAGGCTCCAAAGAACTCGCTTAACTTCGTGTTAGCGTTTCAGTTCCATATGGCACTGTCTGTAGATGAGGATCCCACTCCGCAACAGTCTCTAATGAAAATCAGAATGGATTGTTGTGGCCACTGGAGGAAGCAATAATTAAGGCCCTGGGAGAAGGAAGGGTACACTTCACAGCTACCTGGCAGAGCAGCAAGCATGTTGGCACATTGCTGATTTGAAGAGAACCCTAAAGGTAATCATTGCTACCTCATCTAAGGGATTAAAAACACCTTCTCTAATACTTCAAACCTTTTCTATGTTGGCTCTGCAGATTTTTTGAAAGTGGTTGAATGAGAAACCAAGTTTTGGTTTGGTTTGCTTTTGTAAGAGTAACATTTCAAAACAAACGCCTACTTCTAAATCGGAAACAAACTGTCTTTTCAAAAGGTATTCGTTGCTAATTCTTAAGAAGTAAAACTTAAAGACACCTTGTTCCTATTGGCTTTCAAATATTTACATTCTATCTTAAAAAATACTTGTGAGCCTAACCAAGTTCTGCTAGGGAACCTTTTGAAAGAATTTTCCCAAGATGTATTTAATTTACTGGGAAAATTTTTGCCGTTATGCTACCAAATAAGTTGTTCTTCACAGAAGAACACTTTTCATACAAAGACAGTTCTTTATGGATGAAATCTTAAAACTTTCACTTGGGCAAATTCAGTTTTGGTTTTAATGATGAAGTAGCTTCAGTTTAGCTTTTTAAGTTTGAAAATTCAAAACACAACATATTAAATGATGAAGTGGTAGCAAATACAAGATGATAATTCCGCTATTTCCAAACATTTTGATTTTGAAAGATGAAAGTTCTGGAGTTCTTCCTTCTACCACATAATCTCAATATTAGATATTACTTCTCCCTCAATATGCATTTACACTGTTTTCTTTAAGCAGTACTCATTTGAGTAATCACTAGCTCATTTGAATGATACATAAGAATTGCATAATTCTGTCCCTTTGAAATTTTGTAAAGGCCAATATTCTTTGAATTTGGCTTTAAAATTCTTACCAGATGGTTGGATAAAGTTGATATTTATTACCAGTCTGTTCACGACTAGGGAATACTCATATGATCGCTATGTGGCAAGATTCTGGTGTGTTTCTAGAGTATGCCAGAATTTATCCATAGCATCCTACTGGGAGCTAAATAGTGTGCGATAAGAACAGAACATGCCTTAGAGGAACTTATGAGTTAACATGAAATTAATGCAATGTGAGATGGTAACAGGTAGAAGAGGAGCATCTGAGGAAAGTCAGAGGTCACAGAAATTAAAAATTAGTGTTAAGGAACTTTTTTTATACCCATTTCAAGTGCTTTGTTTAGGCAAATAGGGTGTTATTTATTGGTCAAAGCTTAGGAGGGTTTTTGCTTCCTCTCTGAATGTAGTAGTTCTAGAGTGTGTTTCTTGAGCGTTTCTCATACTGAATGAGTCTTTGTTTCTGGTTATGAGGCTTTATTTATAAAGGACCACTAATAAAGATGCATATTCTGAAAATAAGGCTTTTTCTGTAACCACCTCTTACTCATTTATTTGGGGTTCTGGGAGGAGTTCCATTTCCTGTGTCTCCCAGGAAGCCCCTACACTCATCCCAGCACATCTGCAAGAGGGCGTGCTGATCTTTTTTAGATGCTGATAATATCTGACACTTAACTGGCTTGTTGAAATTCTCCAGGGAATTTCCAAATGGTGATATATTCCCTTAGCTGCCTAGTTATCTTAACACAATGACTGAGTTTTATCGCTCCTGTCATTGAGGCAACTACTGTGGTGTCAAGCCAAAAAGGACCATCTGGGATAATTTTGCAGATAAGTTCCAGTGATTTGCTTAGAGACTTGTATTGACCTTAAAGCAACATTCTTTGTTTAGGCTGTGAAGCACTGTGTAGAGGTATTTGCATCTGAACTTGTTGTTTCCTCTTCTGTTTAACATACTTTATTTTAAGTTCAAACTTCTTGTGACACTGATTCCTCCCTTGTGACAGCTGTACTATTACAAACAGGAAGTTTCCCTCTTGTGTGGTTCCTATTTACCAGCATAATTTCCTTCTCAAGAGGACTGTACACACTAAACATATTCTCTAGATGTCTCCTGTCATCACTCCTGTGCTTGCACTGTTCATTATCATGTCTCTAACTCTTGTCTTGTATAACTGATGGGGCTGTTCAGATTGTTTCTAAACAAAGTTCAGAACTTCGTATATTGTGGCAGTCACACTTAGTGAAGTATGGATTTCTCCAGTGGTAATGTTTGGCTAAATAATGCTGCTGTTACACGGATTAAATTTACATAACATATTGTCTTCCAAGGTTTTTTCATTAATTTGGTGACAAGACACAGTAGTTAATAGATCAAACCACAGCTACACTGAAGATGGAATTTCAGTCTCTGAAATGCTAAGACAACAGCTGCGATCCCGTGGGAAGTAGATCACAAAGTCCTGGATAAAGTTTTTTCATTTAAGTGGTTCTGGCTTGGAAACATGGTTCCAGGGCAGATTAAACCCAGGCACTGAACATCTTTGGGAACTTCTGCAAAATCTTCTTCACGGAAAAAGTCTTCTTACTGTTGGAATTACATATATAATCTGGATACCAGCTTCAGCCCAAGAAAACCCAGGCAGCACCAAATAATTATTTTGACAAAAAAACCATTTTATATTTTTTAAGTAAAGGTCTTTCAAACATTTGATCTCACAAGAAAGAGACATGACAAAGACTTTATAAAATATGCTTTGGACTTTACTAATTTGGATATAGACAGTATTCAGACACTATAATGGTAGGTGAAAGCATAAGCCGATATGCTGATAGGTCCTAAGCAAGTCATAGTTGTTCAGTTGTTTCAGGATCTGGCCCAGCAAAGATTGCAAACCATTGTGGAAATCAGAACTTTGAGTTTTACAGCCAAATCAATATGATATTCTTAATTTTCATCCAAGGCTAAGGGTACTTCTGAGTGGTAATGCTGATTTTCTGGTGGTATCAGCATTTTGTATTTAATTTGTGTGTAAGTGTATACCCAAATCTGCCATCTCTTTTTTGATAACTTCTTTGCTTTCCTTGCCTGGTTTCTGTGTAGTAATGAAAACACTTCTACGTGGCCTAACCTCCAGATATTTTTCCTTAGTGACAGCTGGAAAATAAGCTCTCCAAGAAGTACTAGGCAAAACAATAACCCCCAAAAGAGCTCCAGCTAAAAGGAATGTAGAAGCTTACAGCTACAAGCATGTTTTCAAATACAATCCAAGTAGGAGGCTACCAACTGTTGCTTTTTGAGTGGTGCTATGACTTTCCCCAGGCATTTCACAGAAGTAAAATTCCATTGCAGGAGGAGGATGTCTGATCTGACTGCAAACTTCCTGAAATACGGAAAAGAAAAGAGAGGCTACAGGGAGAAAGAGAGAGAGTTATCTGCTAGTCTGGTACTAGCAAACTAAGCTGGACTAGGGCACAGATTCACGTCCTGGCCCTTAGTCATCCATGCTGCTCCCTGAGGCAGTTCTGGCCTGCCAGTGAGCACTCCCTCAGGCAGTGTAAAGGCATGGCTGGGGGGTAGCATAGGGCAGGGCTGGACTCGGGGAGGGCGTGTGTGCACAAAAGATGGGAGTTCAGCCCTCCCTGATGTAGGCTGGGCTGTGTACCACTTGTCCTCAGGGTCAGAGACTAGGTTCTGGCTAATCTTATTTACTTGTATATATGTAGCCACAGAGCCCAAGAGGGGAAGAAAGGATTATGAAGATCCTAAAAGAGAAATAAAAAGAAGCTAGAGAGAGAAGAAAGGTATAAACAAAGAAAACTTTTTTTATTCCTTTTTTATTTAGAGGGCCCAAGAACTTCTGAAGTGGTTAGGAATTTTGTTTACTGTCTGTTCCTTATAGATTAATTTAAAATGACTTGACCATTTGTTGTGCTTGTTTTGTTTAAGGACTGCAAGTGCTTGCCTATACTGAAAATAAATAATGAGGTCTCTTTACTTGGCTCCCTCAAGATTAAAGGTACCATGAATCAGTGGTCAGGATAAGATACTTTGGCCTAAAAAGATTAAGCTCTTTTTCCTACCAAAGTACCTGCATAAATATAGACAAATCCAGAATCAACAGAATATATAAATGTTATATAATGTGACTCAGAAAAAGCACAGATGTCAGATCATCAGTGAATATTTTAATTTCAACCACTTTTTGTCTTTCGTATAGATATGAGTGCCATTACTAGTGAAGTCAGAAATTGCCTGCTTTCCCTTTTTATTATTTATTATATATTTTTAGTTCAGTTCTGAGTAGCTGTAGAAATTTTTCATATGTGAAAGTCCAGGTATGTTTATGCTACAATCCTGTTACTTTTATTGTGTAGCACTTGCAGACCATAAATATAGTCAGTATTCTACTCCTTTGCAACTCTCAGCCCATTATCTGAGTTCCAAAGAGAAACATTTCAAAGATGCTATAAATAATTTTGTGGAAATAAATATGAATGAAGATTAATTAAACACCAAGTCTTGGCATGGACACCTCATTCTCTAAGCACCCTTCTTTTGATTGCATTACAATGTGAAACTATCAAGAAAAAAATTATAGGACAGATCCTGAAACTTTATTTAAAAGATATGGCATTTGAAACGAGATTTGATAATTGGGAAGGGGGGAATAGCTGCAATTTAAAAGGAGTGGTACTACCTGTTTCTGACTACAGTTTTGCAACAAGTCTAAAAGAACTAGAAGCTCCCATGGAAATACATTGGGAACCCGAGTGCGTGACTCCCTTAAACTAATAGGCTAGGATCCTCAAGGGAGGAGAGGAGCCTGGAAGGAGTGAACTGTAATCAGTTTTTATAGATTCATGTACTACAGTTATCTCTGTAGTGTCTGAGTACATTCCTGGAAGCTACTGCTTTTCTGTCAGCTAGTAAGTATCAAGAATCTGTCTTCAAAATAAAATGTAGGCCTAAATCTTGTTCTCCAAATGATATAAATATGGAATATTTTCAGTGACACCACCCAGTCTATGTAGAGGAGGGAAGAATCCACTCTGTGACATCTCTTCCATATGTCAGTATAACACTGGACTTTTTTTTTTTTTAATTGACATGCTTGGTATCTCATTTCAGTAACTGATACAAAATTCAAGTAAAGTAGAAGGATCAGGTAGCAGCCATGCATATATCTATGGGCAAGCAGGCTTGTCAGCCTGTTACCCTGGCACAGTTCTGAAAGAAGTCCTCGGTAGCAAACCAAAAAGCAATACCAGAAAGTCTACTTCTTGCATCATTGTCTGTTTTAGTGTGCTTAACTGTTGTTGCAAAGCAGATCAAGGAATTTGGATTCCTCGCGTACTTTTAGGTTGCAAAATTCATTTGATATCTTCTCCTGCCTTTGACACCAGATAGGGTCTGAAAAGGGCTTCACCATCTGTGTTTGTGTTGGCTTGGTCTTTGCATGTCTAGTGGGTAGTCCCACAAGTATTTCCCTGTGAATAGTGCTTAAGGGCCTTAGCTGATGCATTTTCACATGTTCCATTGTCTCTTCACATGACAAATGCACTGAAAGCTTTTAACATGTCCCACATATTTCCATCTCTTGCTTTAGGGAATTATAAAATAGGATGGTTAAACTCTCCAGTGTATCTGATGTTGTTGAGTATTCTTTGAACTTAGTAGTAATTCCTCACAGCATTTATGTATTAAAGATGCTCTAGAAATGTCTATGCCTTACATAGAATTTGAGCTTTCCTATCCATATATTGCATTTTAACAGACACGTAATGTAAACAGTTTTCGTGGTGACAAAAATACTTTCTCCTGAAATGGGAAATGTCTCTCTGGGACATGTTTCTACTTGTGATACAGCCACATTTTACCACTCTGATGTGGTAAATATGTCTGGTAAATCAGGAGGCTAGAGATTCCTTGCATGCAAAATGGTTGCAACAGCTGGGACAGAGAAGGGGGACAAGCTTTGTCAGAGAGTAGTTTTGAGGAAGAAAGAAATTTGTGCATGGACAGTCTTAGTAACAAAGTTTTCCTGACTAAACACTTAGTGGCACTTCAGGATAAGACTTCTGCACAAGAGGAATGGGCATCCTTAATCTTCAAGGACAGGAACCTGGCTTGTATTTTGACCAGGGGGGATACCAGTTGGTAAGCGCATTTAAGAAAGTGAAAGAAAAATAAATTTAAAAAACGTAAGAAAATTTAGTATACATTTTTAATTATCAAAATACTTTTTAGTACTAAAATGGACCATAACTTCACTTCTTGCATATTGCAAGTTCCTAATAAAGCAAATTAGGCCAAACTACTCAAGAAGGAAGTTGAAATGTAGACGAGAATCTCGCACTACCTTGCTATATGCTTGAATATATTGAAAATGCATATTAGTTTGTTGACATGGTATTGAGTCCTCACAGGTCAACTTCACACTGACCTCTATGAAATCTAGAACTTAGATTTGTATGTGTGCAAGCTGCCGACACAAATAAACTATATGTTTGTTTAGACAGTGTCAAGTAATTTTCCCAAGAAATGTAAAGATGAAATGTCTTTCCAGGAAATTCCTGTTAAATAATAGCCTCTCTATGAATTTAATCTTCAAGAACTGGAACACTGCTATATAATACTATACTGTTATAGGGACAAAATGGTGGGCTATTGAAGCAGTTTTAAACTGTAAATACAGCTTTTCTTTTATGTCTAGATCTCTCTCTCAAAGATATCTGATTTGTGTTACAAAAATAAAACTACGAGAAGTAACTTATGTTTATAAAAAAAAAAAATTGGAACCATATGTTTAGAACTAAGTTATTACTGCTTTCACAAATGGTTTGTTGTACAGCTTTTTCAGAATTATCCCAGATAAGTATTTTGTTGATGACAAGCTGGAATTAAATTGGGCTAATACACCCTACACTATTAAAAATATAAAGTAAAATAAACAAAAGTATCTTTCTGGCTAAAGGCTGGTTGTCACCTTAAAGAATTTTTGGTTTAGGTTATTAAAGCACTCAGTAATGATTGGCTGCCCTTGGGAGACATTTGTTAATATTTTATTCCATGTAAACATCTGGATTCAATTTAGTCAAAGAACATTGTGAGTGAAAACTGGCCTCTCTCCAATGCACTGCAATAGGTGTCTGGAGGTTTGAATACTTCGTTTGCATTACTCTTCTGAGATAAAATTTACCATCAATCCAACTAACTGAGACCCAGTAAGTGCCCTTTAATACTAAGTATCTTAAGAAAAAATAGAAAATTAAATTCCCGTTCATGTGCCGAATGCTGCAGTGTAATAATCATAGGATTTGTAATAGAGGTGTACAAAAACATTTCAGGAATCACTTTGCAAAGGTATAGCTGTAAAATAATTTGTAATCCTGGGTAATGGAAGTTTTCACTCTGATTTTTGTTGTTTGCCATTTGATGTCATAACAGAAATATGACAAGCTGCTTTGCTAGCCTTTGGCAAACTGCCAATTTATTTCCTCTAAGGGTAAATGAATTTGGACCTTTATGACCAAATCAGAGAAGTACCAAGCGTCTAACTTTGAGGTACTGAATACTATATGAAACAGCAACAGTGTCATGAATCCATGAAGAAAATATCCCTTGATGATCATAATATTTATGTTTTTGTCTATGAGCATTACTAACCATGAAGGACATCGATATTGTTGATTAGTTAGTGAACAAATTTAATTCCTTACCACTATAATGTAGCAGTAACTTCAAAGTGATGGGCCTTCTTGATTGAATTTAAGTTGCATGTCAAGTCGTGTTCATTCTGCAATTTATAAACAACATGGGAAGCTGTTCCTGTACGTAATAAAAGTCTTTTGGGGAGTAAGGAGATGAGGAGAGGTCTAGCTGAACATATGCACTCCAGCCCGTATTAAGCTTCTCTGGCTTTGAGCATAAACCACGGTAGTCAATTTTCTATCCTGATTCCTTGCAATTTTGTAGTCCTTTGTGTCAAGGAAATAAAATAATTGCATTTCAATTTGTAAAATTATGATATGCCAATATCTCACAGGTTATAAAGATTAATTTTGTAATGTTTTCTGATTGTGGAAAGTGTTACCTAAGGTTTAATTAAGCACTGTTACATCCTCATAAGGTATGCAGTTAGTATTATGCAGCTGCTTAGACTTAGACACAGCAGATTGGGCACGAATCCTGCATACTTTATCCTACTTCCCCTAGTTTTTGGGACTTCATTATTGGGGCATGAATCGGTTGCCAAAACATAAATGTCTATTGCCATGGTGATGATCTAAGATACTTCACTTCTGCTCTGGCTGCCCATTCATAAGGGAACAGATATTCTTTATGTTCTCTGTTATATCTAAATACATTTTTTAAAGAATTTGAAGCAGTATATGTTTCACAATCATTCTAAATATTAAACGCTATAGATGCGATCCTAAGACCCTACACCCTAACTATCCCAGAAGCCCAGATGGATTCTTCAGAGCCAGCTGGTGAATCAGGCCAACCTCTGATATATTTGCTCAGATGTGCTGTCTCACTTTCACTTAAAAAGTTCCAATGTTAGGGGAAACTGTAGAAATATTTACTAACTGGCAGGAAAGAGAAAATATAAAAATAATAATGCTCAGAAATCAAACAGTAAGTATTAATGCAAAGGGCTCCATATTAGGTTTTTTACAATATCTTTAAAAATTGTATAGTATAGCAACATGGGTGTGCAGAACATGGATACAGGATCCATTCCATGTGCATCAACTACGTGAATATCACTTGTCATGGATCTTAGAGGGTTTTTCTTTGAGATTTTTTTTATAAAAATAATCAGTCCAGATTTTTGAAGCATAGAAATACATTCACTTTTTGAGTGTCCCTCTGCAATTTTCCTTGGCTTGATAGAAAACATAGCCGTCAAAGGCCAGTGGAAAGGTTGTTCTTGGCCTCCTTCCCAGTTTGTAGTAGGTGAAGGTCCATGTGACATTGGTATCCAGATCCCTATAGGGGGATGTGGGTGGATACATGGACTATATAAACCATAATAAATCACTTGTTTCAAACATAGTTGATCCTTTTTCTTGGCATCTAAATGATTGAGTTTGTACTTTATTTACTTTGTCTCTTCCTAAATGTTGTATTGAAAAGGAACAGATTCTTCCCTGCCCATTTCCTCCTGTGACTCCTTTGAATTCATTTCAGTATTTTTATTTCTAAACCTTTTTCTGGTTATTCAGAGGTATAAGGGACTAAGGTTCCAAAGTGGTATGGTGAGCTGGACAAGACCAGAGATCCATTTAAAAGTATTGTGTCAATAAGGCCGATACCTGTGCACCCCTCGGATATTGAGTTAAAAAATAAGAACAGGGCAGTTCAAAACAATGCATTCCTTCTCTATTAGTAACTCTTAACAAAAACAAAACAAACAAACAAAAAAAACCCACCAACCAAAAACCACAACAAGAAGAACAAAAAAACACCACACACCACCAAACCAAAAAAAACCACCCAAACCAAAACAACCAAAAAAAAAACCATTTCTGTGCTCTCATTTTTGTTGTTTTTACTAGTTGGGTCATTATGGAGTTTCAGGTTTTACATTGACCTTCAGAAAACTATTAATAATATTGGCATTGGCAATATTTCAGAGATAAAAGTAGTTTCTTTTCAAGTTTTATGCATAGGTTGTAATATTTTTCTCTTATTGAATTGCAGAGATTCTTTTTTTCCCCCCAAGGTATCTTAAAGTGTTTCACATTAAAGTCCTTTTTTTTTTTTTTTTCAATAATTTTCCCATGATTATATTATATAAGAGCTCCACCAATTGTATCAATCAGCATCCATAGCAAAAGTCTAAAAGACTAGACATGCCACTAACATCTTATTTCCCCAAAGTTAAGAGTAGAAAATGAGACTGCAAACAAGCACCAAATACAAGCTGAAGAAAAAAAACACCAACTGCTGTGATAAGTGAGATTTGCATGTGACAGGCTAAGACTGGCAATACCACAGTGTAAAAAAAAAAAAAAAAAAAAGTCCTCTTTTGGTGAGAAAGAAAATCAGGAGGGCTGGTTGACATTCTTGACCCACTACTGTGGTGGTGCATTCCTTCATTCCTTCCCCCCTTTCACTTTTTCCAGGGTCACTCTATGACCTCAGGAACTCCTGATAAACTTTGGCCCTCCTGTAATTAGGTGCGTCCCTTGACTGCTCCCAGAACTCCTACATGGCCGAAGTGAGGAATAGCACTGGCCGTACCAGGATTTTCACTACTTAACCCAGATGGGGGACAAGGTTGGGGATAATCTGTCATTCCCTGACACCCTTATCTGAGTTGTAACTCGAGTGGAACGGCACTATTGTTGATGAGGTCTTGAGAATTGTCACGGATGACTAAAGCCAATCATCTAACGAACCTATGAACAGTGGTCCTTAGTGAGACTCTTTGAGCTCTCCTGGACTGCAGCGGGCTGCACCCAGAATCTCCCTCTAAGTGGGACGCCTCTCAGAGTTCACAAACTCTCGAGTTTGTGAGACTCGGAGGATCACTGAGGCTCGGGCTGAAACACTCCTCGGCCGAGACACTCCTCAGGGCTCAACCCTTTGCCCATTGGGAAATGCCAAGGCATTTAACATGAGTATTTCACAAGACTCAAGGGGAATTTTTAACAGGTATACCTTTATAAATTTATCTAGCTTTAGGCCTTTTATAAACTTATCTAGCTTTGGTACCATATTCATATATGTATGTATAAAGTGATCTAGATTTTTTTTGTGCATTTATGTGTATAATCAATGATAAGTATAATCTGTAGTTAAGTTGTCTTAGTAGTTGTAGTAAACTTGACTAACTCCCTTTGTAGCTGCCAAATTAATGCTTAAGTATTTTTAAAATCTTATGAGATTTGAATTGCTGCTAAACAGACATAACCCCTTAGTTATAAAACTGTTGCCCAGGTCTGAGACTAGAGGTAGATCTAGCCGCACCTAGACTCTTCTCTGAGAAGGAGTTTAGAGAGCAAAGGGGTCTGCTCTGAACTTCGTGACTCAATGGGAGGGCCTCCTTATCCCTTCTGTATTAGACACAAGCTGTTGTCCAAGTCTGAGACTAAGATTGGATCCAGCCGGGTCTTCTCTGAACCTCGTGACTCAATGGGAGGGTCTCCCTTACCCTTTTGTCCTTGGTCTTTCTATAAATCATTCCAACACAATTCTCACACGATTTTCCCGTGTATACTTAATCCACGTAATGAGTAATAGAGTAAACCTTGCCATTAAATGCTGTTAAGTCACGCTTTTTACAAATTCCTATTAAAATCACTTTTGCTTATACCTTTGCCAGTGACTCTTTAAGCAGCTTCAAGACTATTCATTCGCGACAACCACACAACAGTGGAAGCAACAACCTTTCTGATTATTTCCTTAAGTAAAAATGAAAGCAGAATAAATAGGCAGAGATTCTTTGCGAGTCAGGTCATTTCCAGCTATAGTCTTGCTTCCCTATATTTTGTAAAGGTACTTGAATTCATCTGTTCAGGGGATTGCCCTAGTTATGCAAGTACTTGTTATGGAAAGACAACACTTCTGTTTACACTGGTATGACTTTCAACAAAGGTCAGATGCTTCCATGCAAGCTGTAGCTTTTTATGCGAGGAGTTTGGAGGAGGTCTCTAACTCTTGTCACTGTTAACCAGTAGCCTTAGCTATCTGCTAGAGGCTGAATATCTTACCCATTCGGGGTTAAATTCTTTGGGGTATCATAGAAAGCAAACATAAAGAATTTTGTTGCTTATAGACAGACTGAGAAGCTAGCTGGATTAGTTCTCGCTTCCTTCTCACTACACAAGCCACTGTAATTTTCAGTTTTTATGGAACTTCCTGATTCCAGCACTCCCTCCCTGACAGTGAATAAGACAGCATTTAGCACATGCTGTCTGAATATCTCAGTGTCTAATTTTAAATATGTTTTTCACTGCCATCTTTGTGTCTCTGTTTTTGCAGTAGCTTAAATGAGGTCAAAGATTTTGTGCCTACAATGCAGGCTAATGCTACTATCTGAGTAATCTAGTCAGCAATTTAATATGGGGTTTAGGGGTCTTGAATCTCCACTTGGCCTCCAGATGTCCATTGGTTTAAAAAAAAACAAAAAAAAAAAAACAAAAAAAACCAAACCAAAACTAAAAGCTATATTGTTGGCTGAATGCACATTTTAGCAGTTTCCTGATCTATTTATTGTATGTGACCTGGCTGTCTGTTGGAGCTATGGAGATCCTCTGAGTGCTTCAGGAAACCAATTGGAGAAAATGTGAGGCATTCTGCTAGTATTAGACAGATGCAGGTGCAGTATTATGCAGGGATCTATGCAGTGTTTTCTTAGAAGGAAGCAGCGTTTGCTCCAGCACACAAGCCCACGTGAGGTCGTTGCTTTGCCTCTGCTCCCTCCATTTGCAGATGCCCCATTGGAATCATGCTTTGCGAGGTGTAGTGTGAGCAAGAGAAAGCTTGTTTTGTTTGGCTCGCCAAGAGAAGGCTGGTGTTTGCACCACCTTCTTTTTGAAGCACAGAATCCTTGATTATACTTTTATGTATTTTTGAGGTGACATAATCCCTGCTGTTATTTTTCTATATATGAATAGCACTTTAAAAAAAATCATTGTTTCTAAAAGTGGGATAAGGTATCACTTTAAGATTTTTGCGAGATCTCTCTATTTGGAGGTTTAAATTTAGAAACCTGTGCTGTCATTTTAAAAAAAAAAAAAAAGTTGCTTTTCATCTGCTTTCCCTCTGGCTCCCAGGAGTCAGTCTCAATGTAGCAGACACTGCATTGCTATTTCCTTTTTAAATCTAGGACAGCAAAGCTATGACACTTTTCAAAGTCCTGATGTCCTTGTTAATATTTCTTTTTACTGTGAGTGAAGGTAAAGCTTACGCAGGAAGTGTCCTAGTTTCCAGTTCCTAATTCCAGCAGAAAAACTTTAGAAAACAGAAGTTTGACAGCTTCTTGTATTGATATATATTAAATCATGTATATTGTAGTGTGTAAAATCTTTGTGCAAGATGGAGGAGATAAAATGCAAAAGTATGACAGTTTATGATCCACTTATAAAATATTCTACTGCTACTTTTGAAAGAATTTTAAACCTTTCACAGTCATTTTACTGAGATGCATCTGTCTGGTACGTGAGCGCTAGAAACTTTTTAATGGCTCTCCAGTACCAGAAGGACATTGACATATTAGAGTTAATTCAGCAAAAGGCTACTAAGATAACCAGGGGGTTGAAGTACATGATACACAAGGAGAAGCTGAGAGAACTGGGTTATTTGAACCTGAAGAAGGGGAAGCCTTATTGCTCTCTACATCTATTTAATGTGAAGGTATCGAAAAGACAGAGGGTGACTCTTTTCAGGGGGTATACAGTTATAGGGTGAGAAATAACAGATGCAAACTGGAACACAGGAAATTACAATTACATATGAAGAGAAATGTATTAATTGTGAGGGTGATCAAACACCGGAACAGGTGCGCAGAGAAATCATGGGATCTTTGTCCTTGGAGAACAGGACAGGACAAAGCGCAGTTCCATCAGATCTGCTTGCACCTGCTTTGAGCAGGGGGTTGGACCTAAGTTGTTCTGTATTTCTATTACTGAGCAAAGTTACTACAGCTGATGCTGGTTTTGCCACAAGAATAGGGCAGTCTGTCTTTCATATAAAAAGCTTAATTATTTTTATAGTTTCTCTGAAAATGGGGGACTCCAGATGTAGCGGCTATGGATCAGACTTCCTTGTCCTCTCCTTCTTCTCCGTACTTGTGCAGCATTAATAGAAATTGGACAAATAATACAGGAACAAATGACTGGCTAATACCATAATGCTTTTGCAAAGGGTTTGACCTGCCCAGCAGAGCATGTTAAAACTCTATTTGTGTGTGACTTTTGGTCCATGGTGAGGAACAGTGGGGTCATCAATGGCAGTGTTTTGAATTCAGCAGAGGAAAGTCCCAACGGGATTTGAGTTTTTAACCACTGATGATAGGAATATGTGCCTCACGCATAAATTCCTACTTTCTGCTGTTTCATATTACCCAATGAAAATCTCTCACAAATATAAATATGCACATACACACTTTTTTCCTAAATTTAATCTCAACAATGTTTTTAGCTGCTGTTGCTGCAGCAGAGAGTTAAATCAAAAAATGAAAGTGAATACAAGGGAAATAAAATTCTACATTCTGATCCCTGTGCTCCTAGTTTTATCCACTGTCCAGTCAAAACCAGTTGCCCCCACTACTGCTGTGAGAAGCAAAGCTGGGATAATGGTAGTTCTTCCCCATTGACTGCAGTTCTTAGTGTGTTTACATTCATGCTAGAGAGAAAAAGTTTTGCATGAGTTTATATCATTATAGCTATTGCTTTCTGAAATGAAAGGTTAATGGCTCTTACTTTCTTCCTATAAATCACTCCTTTTAACTCTTTTCCAGTATAGTTGTTTTCTTCACCTTTTCTACCACTCAGCAGTAGGGAAAGTTTTGGACAGTATCTGCAAGCCTTCTGGAGAATCAGAAAATCCTACAAAAATGTTTTTACTGGAAACTGAAAGTATAAAATGTTCAATGAACTTCTAAGTATCATCCACAAAAACATACGTATAATTGCCATGTATCTAAAAATGCAAAAAAAAAAAAGTAGTGTTCTAATAAGTATCAGTGCTACATTTGAAAAGGGGAATTTTCAACTCAAAAATTCTTTTTATTTACTGTTTTATTAGATTGGGATAACATTTTCAAAACTGTTTCACTAACACAGGATATTAAATCTGGAAATAGGAACTAAGTAATTGGGAGGCTAAATTTCACTGTTTAAAAAAGAAAGTTTATTTGAAGAAAACTCAGTGGCTCTTGGAAGAAAGTTTGTTTATGCACAGTGGGGACATTTTTATTATGGGACAAATGCTGTTTTCCTATATGTTCACTGACCTTGGTGGGACTACGAGAGTGCTACTGAATTCTTCAGGAGATTATTTTATTGTTATATTGATGTTATCCATAAATGCTCTATATATAAAAGGTTACATTCTAATGTCTGTACTGTGGTTATACTCTGTTCTTATCTATGTAAGTT